>NW_028270146.1:98841790-99014231 GCF_037043375.1 Chiloscyllium plagiosum | reverse complement strand
GACGAGAGACGAGAGAGACGAGAGACGAGAGACGAGAGGGGAGACGAGAGACGAGACGGAGAGACGAGAGACGAGAGACGAGAGACGAGAGGGAGGAGACGAGAGACGAGAGGGAGAGACGAGAGACGAGAGACGAGAGACGAGAGGGAGAGACGAGAGACGAGAGGGAGAGAGAGCGAGAGACGAGAGACGAGAGGGAGAGACGAGAGACGAGAGGGAGAGACGAGAGACGAGAGAGGGAGAGACGAGAGACGAGAGGGAGAGACGAGAGACGAGAGGGAGAGACGAGAGACGAGAGACGAGAGGAGAGACGAGAGACGAGAGGGAGAGACGAGAGACGAGAGGGAGAGACGAGAGACGAGAGGGAGAGACGAGAGACGAGAGGGAGAGACGAGAGACGAGGAGAGACGAGAGACGAGAGACGAGAGGGAGAGACGAGAGACGAGAGACGAGAGCGAGAGACGAGAGACGAGAGACGAGAGGGAGAGACGAGAGACGAGAGACGAGAGGGAGAGACGAGAGACGAGAGGACGAGAGGCGAGAGACGAGAGGGAGAGACGAGAGACGAGAGGGAGAGACGAGAGACGAGAGACGAGAGGAGAGACGAGAGACGAGACGAGAGACGAGAGACGAGAGACGAGAGGCGAGAGGACGAGAGACGAGAGGGAGAGACGAGAGACGAGAGACGAGAGGCGAGAGAGAGGCGAGAGGCGAGAGGAGAGACGAGAGGGAGAGACGAGAGACGAGAGACGAGAGACGAGAGGGAGAGACGAGAGACGAGAGACGAGAGGGAGAGACGAGAGACGAGAGACGAGAGGGAGAGACGAGAGACGAGAGGCGAGAGACGAGAGGCGACGAGAGACGAGAGGCGAGAGGCGAGAGGCGAGAGGCGAGAGGCGAGAGGGAGAGACGAGAGACGAGAGGGAGAGACGAGAGACGAGAGGGAGAGACGAGAGACGAGAGACGAGAGGGAGAGACGAGAGACGAGAGGGAGAGACGAGAGACGAGAGGCGAGAGACGAGAGGCGAGAGGACGAGAGACGAGAGACGAGAGAGAGACGAGAGACGAGAGACGAGAGACGAGAGGGAGAGACGAGAGACGAGAGGAGAGAGACGAGAGACGAGAGCGAGAGACGAGAGACGAGAGACGAGAGGGAGAGACGAGAGACGAGAGGCGAGAGACGAGAGACGAGAGGCGAGAGACGAGAGGCGAGAGGCGAGAGGCGAGAGGCGAGAGGCGAGAGGCGAGAGGGAGAGACGAGAGACGAGAGACGAGAGGGAGAGACGAGAGACGAGAGGGAGAGACGAGAGACGAGAGGGAGAGACGAGAGACGAGAGACGAGAGGGAGAGACGAGAGACGAGAGGCGAGAGACGAGAGGCGAGAGCGAGAGACGAGAGACGAGAGACGAGAGACGAGAGACGAGAGACGAGAGACGAGAGACGAGAGGGAGAGACGAGAGACGAGAGACGAGAGGGAGACACGAGAGACGAGAGACGAGAGACGAGACGAGAGGGAGAGACGAGAGGGAGAGACGAGAGACGAGAGGGAGAGACGAGAGACGAGAGGGAGAGACGAGAGACGAGAGACGAGAGACGAGAGACGAGAGGGAGAGACGAGAGACGAGAGACGAGAGGGAGAGACGAGAGACGAGAGACGAGAGGGAGAGACGAGAGACGAGAGGGAGAGACGAGAGACGAGAGGGAGAGACGAGAGGCGAGAGGGAGAGACGAGAGACGAGAGACGAGAGACGAGAGACGAGAGGGGGAGACGAGAGACGAGAGGGAGAGACGAGAGACGAGAGACGAGAGACGAGAGACGAGAGGGAGAGACGAGAGACGAGAGGGAGAGACGAGAGACGAGAGACGAGAGACGAGAGGGAGAGACGAGAGACGAGAGGGAGAGACGAGAGACGAGAGACGAGAGGGAGAGACGAGAGACGAGAGGGAGAGACGAGAGACGAGAGGGAGAGACGAGAGACGAGAGGGAGAGACGAGAGACGAGAGGGAGAGACGAGAGACGAGAGGGAGAGACGAGAGACGAGAGACGAGAGGGAGAGACGAGAGACGAGAGACGAGAGGCGAGAGGCGAGAGGCGAGAGGCGAGAGGCGAGAGGCGAGAGGCGAGAGGGAGAGACGAGAGACGAGAGGGAGAGACGAGAGGGAGAGACGAGAGGGAGAGACGAGAGGGAGAGACGAGAGACGAGAGGGAGAGACGAGAGACGAGAGACGAGAGACGAGAGACGAGAGGGAGAGACGAGAGGGAGAGACGAGAGGGAGAGACGAGAGACGAGAGGGAGAGACGAGAGACGAGAGACGAGAGACGAGAGACGAGAGACGAGAGACGAGAGGGAGAGACGAGAGGGAGAGACGAGAGGGAGAGACGAGAGGGAGAGACGAGAGACGAGAGGGAGAGACGAGAGACGAGAGACGAGAGACGAGAGGGAGAGGCGAGAGGCGAGAGGCGAGAGGCGAGAGGCGAGAGACGAGAGGCGAGAGGCGAGAGGGAGAGACGAGAGACGAGAGACGAGAGACGAGAGGGAGAGACGAGAGGGAGAGACGAGAGGGAGAGACGAGAGGGAGAGACGAGAGGGAGAGACGAGAGGGAGAGACGAGAGGGAGAGACGAGAGGGAGAGACGAGAGGGAGAGACGAGAGGGAGAGACGAGAGGGAGAGACGAGAGGGAGAGACGAGAGGGAGGGACGAGAGGGAGGGACGAGAGACGAGAGGCGAGGGACGAGAGGCGAGGGACGAGAGGCGAGGGACGAGAGGGGAGGGACGAGAGGGGAGGGACGAGAGGGGAGGGACGAGAGGGGAGGGACGAGAGGGGAGGGACGAGAGGGGAGGGACGAGAGGGAGGGACGAGAGGGAGGGACGAGAGGGAGGGACGAGAGGGAGGGACGAGAGGGAGGGACGAGAGGGAGGGACGAGAGGGAGGGACGAGAGGGAGGGACGAGAGGGAGAGACGACAGGGAGAGACGACAGGGAGAGACGACAGGGAGAGACGACAGGGAGAGACGACAGGGAGAGACGACAGGGAGAGACGACAGGGAGAGACGACAGGGAGAGACGACAGGGAGAGACGACAGGGAGAGACGACAGGGAGAGACGACAGGGAGAGATCGAGAGAGAGATCGAGAGAGAGAGATCGAGAGAGAGAGATCGAGAGAGAGAGATCGAGAGAGAGATCGAGAGAGAGAGAGAGCGAGAGAGAGATAGAAATAGAAATAGAGAGAGAGGGGATGGGGGCAGGAGGTCAGTCATTTCGAGACAGTGCCTGCATGCCCATCAGTCCAGCACTGTTCTCGGCAGCACTTTTAATCACTGTAAACAAAAGGCACGATCAGTGTTGGACACACGTCTTTGATGTAATGCTTCTATCGCGACCTCGAGATCTTTGGATTATTTGATTTTTGGATAATTGGTATTCGGGTAATCGGTATTCGAGGTTCCTCTGTATCACCATATTTAAATTAGCACAAGACATCAGGCATAAAAGCTAGCAGACATTTTGTTCAAAAGTAACTGACATAAACTTTGACACACAGAAAGCCATCACCCTAAAATAAGTGTTGTCCTGAGTGCTCGTTTGTTAACAGGTTGGAAGACATCTCTCTCCCCCTTGCAACGTCTGCATCTCTGACCATTACATCTCAGTGTTTCTCAAGTCCCTCTGGCCTCTTTCATTCATCATCTCAAAGTCAAAAGATCAGGTGTTAGCAGGAGGGGAGGAGCTGACTATGGGAGGAGATCAACAGTGAGAACTAAGTATTTAGTTCTTAGCACCATCCCCACCTTATGCTGAATCTCTCAACCACTGATTGCCTATAGTCAAAGGACTGTACATGACCCACCACTCCCACCTCTGCTGGAAGTCTGCAAGCAAGCCTGCACTTGTTTGCTCATCATGCACCTGGAATGGAAATTCTCCCTCTCCACCTTAGGTTATACTAGCTGCAATGGGATAAGGTCCTTACGTGAGCATTAAATACCTATTTGAGGTTCTCAATTGGTAGTCAGTTTGGCATTTGCCAACATAGATTATAGAACTATACAGTAAAGTACAGGCCTTTCGGCCTCACCTAAGTGTAGAACACCTTAGGATTTTCCTTAATCCTACCCGCTAAGACGACAGAAAATTCCCAATAGTGACTGCTCCTTTCTGGTTTCTGACTTCTCAGTTGACTCAGTAGACAAACCCTCCTGCGCTACCTCCCCTTCTGCAGCTGTTATACTGTCCCTGATTGGCAATGCCACTCTCCCACCTCTTTTACCTCCTCTGCTATTCCTTTTGTGACATCTAAACCCTGGATCATCCAACAACCATTCCTGCCGCTGTGATATCCAAGTCTCTGCAATGGCCACAACATTGTAGCTCCACGTACTGATCCATGCGCTAAGTTCATCACCCTTCTTTCTGACAGTTCTTGCATTAAAATACACACACTTCAACCTATCACACTGACTGCAACTTTACCCTATCAATTGTCTATCTTCCTCTCAGACTCTACACGCTGTATCTGCCTTCACAGCTACCTTATCCTCTGATCTGTAGCTCTGGTTAGCTGCAGTCTTAATCAGGATAGATGTAGGAAGATGGTGGGGCTTCCACCTGCTATTCTTTTGCTAATAAATAACAGTCAGCAAACTTGCCATGAGGGAAGGCAAAAATATACATCTATTGTATCTACTATATTAATCTCAACGTGAAATAGACAGTTTGAGCTTGAGAATCAGTTTGTTAGCTTCAAATTCATTTAAATCTAAAAAAAGTTATAGATAGCTAAAGGCTCAGCTGTTTCCAACATGTCGCATGCAATAGGCCTAAATTTTGAAGGTAAAATTATCATCTCAATACATCTAGTGCTATGACTCCAGCTTTACAATCATCTTTGCAAAGCTATCAGGGTCACGAACAGACAATACCAGACTAGAGTCCCAGACTAACCTATGAATATGTGTCAACTATGGCAAGTCTTCGACAATATAATGTGCTACAAAACAAAATTGGGCAGAATGACAATGCATTCCTTCCCGATGAGTCCAATACTCTCTGTTTGTTATAAACAGAGGGTCAATGAAGTGATGTCACCTGTCCAGATAGCCTCGGGTGCACCTGTACCTCGTTGCCACCTCAGAGATCAGATCAACCTTCTTGAAAGAGTGAACCCAAGAAAAGTGACTGGCACAGATGGAGTCCCAGCCTTGTACTCAGACCCTATACAGACTAATTGGTAGGAATATTTCACAGAATCTTTGACCTCTCTTATTCCAATGAGAGGTCCCCATCTGCTTGAAGACAATTACTTTCATCCTGGTGCCAAAGCAAAATCAGGCAACAAGCCTTCATGACTACTGCCTGGTGGCTCTGACATCCATTATTATGAAGTGGTTTGAGAGGTTAGTAATGGAACACATCAACTCCCAGATATCCTTGATTTACTACAAGTCACCCATTGTCACAATAGGGTCTACTGCAAATGCCAATGCTCAGGCCCATGCTCATCCCCGGAACATCTGGATAACAAAGACACCTATTTATTGATTTTAGCTCCACCTTCAACACCACAATTCCAACCAAAATCATCAAAGTTCAAGACCTAGGACTCCGCTCTATCCTCTACAACTGGGTCCTCTGCTTCCTGACCCACAGACTGCAACCAGTAAGGATAGGGAACAACACTTCCTCCACGACGATCCTCAACACCAGTGTCTCACAAGGCTGCGCAATCAGCCCCTTACTATACTTCTACACTCACGACTTATGGCCAAATTCAGCCATAACTCCACTTACAAATTTGCTGATGACACCCCATTGGATCGAATCTCAAACAATAATAAGACAGCGTAGGAAAGAGATAGAAAGTTTACTGGCATACTATGAGGTCAACAATCTCTTCCTCAACATCAACAAATGAAGAAACTGGTCATCGACTTCAAGAAATGGAGTGGAAGACATGTTCCTGTCTGTATCAGTGATACTGAGGCAGAGGTGATACAGAGCTTTAAGTTCCTGGGAGTAAATATCACCAATCTTTCCCGGTCCATCCACGTTGAACTGCAATCAAGAAAGCACACCAATCCCTCTACTTCCTCAGAAGGCCAACAAAATTCAGCATGCCCACAATGTCACTTACTATTTTTAATAGATGGACCACAGAAAGCATTCAATCCAGATGCATCACAGCTCGGTAGGGCAACTGCTCTATGACCAGAAGAAATTAGAGAATTGTGAATGTAGCCCAGTCCACCATACAAATCAGCCTTTCTTCCACTGACTCCATCTACACTTCCAACTGCCACTGGAAAGCAGTTAAAATAATTAAAGATCCCTCCCATGCCAGTTATATTCTCTTCCACAATTTCATTGGGCAGAATTTTCACAAGTTTAAAAACACGTATCAAAGATTAAAGAACAACTTCTTCCCTGCTATTATCAGAATTATGAATGGTCCTCTTATATATCAGAGTTGATCTTTCTCTGCACTCTGTAGCCGTAACACTATTCTCCATTTTGTTCTATTACCTTGATATACTCACGTGAGGTATTACTTGTCTGGTTAACACACAAAACAATACTTTTCACTATATTTCAGTCCATGACAACAATAAATCAAAACAATACAAAAGATATTCAACTCTTCCTCTATGACACACACAATAAAATTAATAAAGGAGAAAGTGATGACTGCAGATGTTGGAGATCAGAGTCGAGATTGTGGTGCTAGAAAAGCACAACAGGTCAGGCAGCATCTGAGGAGCAGGAGAATCGACATTTTGGGTATAAGCCCTTCATCAGGAATAAGCCCTGAATAGGCTTATGCCCGAAATGTCATCAGGGCTTATTCCTGATGAACGGCCTATGCCCAAAATGTCGATTCTCCTGCTTCTCAGATGCTACCTGACCTGCTGTGCTTTTCCCAGCACTGCACTCTCGATCATAAAATTAATAAAGCAAAGAAAATGTGCTGCTAGAGATCCACCTTGCTTGGATTAGTTTGTAATAGTGCATCTTTGTTGTGAAACAATCCAACACAGTATGAATACCAGGATTTCTTGCATACTGAGAACAATGATGTAGCAAAATTCACACCAGGAAACAGCAAGCCATTTGTAAATTAATAAACTCAAGAACCAAGATCCATTTGACAGTTTAGCACCAAGTGTTGCAAAAAGCAAGTGAAAGGCAGAAAACAGCAGTTTTTATGCCAACCCTGGCCTGTTTCCACACTGTGAATATCCTATTTATAGGAGTCTGAAGCTTTTTTGAGGAAGGGAATATTTTCACTGTTCGAAAGTCCTGGAAGTAATTAATACACCCAGATGACTGGATAAGCATCATGATTTCATCAACGTGGGAATATATGAAGGAGCATATGAAACAGTATATTTGAGCTTAAAACCCTGTTCATTAATTTTCTTGTGCAATGTTATTAATTCATTATGAGAAAGTGAGGGCTGCAGATGCTGGAGATCGGAGCTGAAAATGTGTTGCTGGAAAAGCGCAGCAGGTCAGGCAGCATCCAAGGAGCAGGAGAATCGACGTTTCGGGCATAAGCCCTTCTTCAGGAACAACTTCTTCCCTGCTATTATCAGAATTATGAATGGTCCTCTTACATATCAGAGTTGATCTTTCTCTGCACTCTATAGCCGTAACACTATTCTCCATTTTGTAAGAAGGGCTTATGCCCGAAACGTCGATTCTCCTATTAATTCATTATCCCTTGTTGTTACTTCTCCTAATGGAACCTATTGTTATATAGTTAAAATGGCTCTTTAAGGGCATAAATTACATTTGGAAACATAATTATAATTGCTGGCTATTAGTCACAGGTCAAATGAACATAATACGTTTAGTATTTTTGGTAAAGACTTGGGGACTCCAAACACCAATTTTGCCAAGGAGTGAATGGAGGTCAGATTTCCACAGGTAACCATTTGCTACAGGGAGAAACATTTAGTGACTGAACCTGTTTCCAATTTTCTTCTTGCAGACCCGACAGACTTTTTCCTCTGTTATGATGCATTTCACCTCCTGGTGATAAATTCTCTGCTCCTGGATCTATTAGATAAAAAAAAGAGAATGTGCATTTTATATGCCAAAGTAGTTAACTCAGCCAATCAAGTATTTTTGGAATACAGTCGCTGATAGAATAGCCAAATACAATTTGCTATTTTCTGCATAGCACCCAGTGTGTCCAATGAACTTCCTTTTCTTCTTCAAATCGTATCACACACATTGGAGGGAACCATTTACTTTAACATTTCATCTAAAATACAGTATCACCACAATACAGCACTCTGTTACATCAAAGTGTATCCCTAGACTAATTACGTCCACATTTGTTGATGAGATTCTTAACCGAAGGTGAAATTGCCGTCATTGCAGCCATGCCAAACAAAACATGCAAAATGGCAGAAAAATCCCATTGTCCTTATAAAACTTCTTGTCAAATAATTAATTTCAATGTCTCACTTTTTGCTTTATCTAGGGCTAATATAGTACACATTACCCTGCTTCCTTACCCTATCCAATTACTTTTCTTGAAATTCTACATTAATCAGTATCAGAGATGTTACTGTATACTAGTTTCACCTTGAGTAATCAGATCGGGACTGAGAAATTTATGGCCAGAGATAGGAAGCATAAATATTTATTCGTCAGAACTCAACCCGAAATGGTCTCAAGCAAAAGAACATATCAATTCATTTTTCACCCCAGTTCCCAGACAAGCATCTCTTGATATCTCTGGATGAGGTTACTAAATTAGGGGCACTTGTGCCATTTGGATTTATGCCCAAAATAATACCTCTTAAAACTTTTGGATGTAGAGATTATGGTCTTCCCAATGTCAGTTCTGAATTTCGATTAGAGTCTCAGAGGTAAACAATCTCAGTAATTAATCCACCGTAAGAATCAATTCCTGTTAAAGATTTTGTAATAGGTTATGAAAAGGTAAGTACTAATTGCTTCTAAAAGTGTATCGAAAATGCTCAGAGTCTATTGGAGTTGGACTGAATGGAAAGTGATTTTACTTGCTGGGGCTCTTTAAAGGGCAAAAGTATAAAATTGAGCTGAGCCCATTGGAAATTGATGCAACTAGCAGTGATAGAACTTGCTTTCTTGTCATTGCAATTGAGAGAGAGAATGTAAAGTACTTTTGCTTGCAGAGACCATATGCTTGGATGAGGAATAGTTACCTGAAACCAATTTTTAATCGCTGGGTTCAAGTGCAAATAAGTGACTTACACGAAGGAACTCTGCATGAAGGAGCCCTTTCATAACTTGATTGCAGCGCCGTTTCTGAGCATTTCCTTCAAGGACATTCTCCAGAAATACTCTGATCTCCCGGATTTGCGTGTTGGCAGGTAGCAGATTCAAAGTCTGCAGAAACATTTTTAATAGAAATTTTACAGAAATAGGAAAAACATCCCTGCCTATTAACACAGTGAAATACTGTTCACTGTATATACTTAACACTATGTTTTACAACAATTTCAATGCTTACTTTGATGCTTTGTAAATATTGACCTCAACTGGAATGTGCTTACTCAAAAAAGGATAGGGTTCAGCTCGGAGGTGCTCAAACATTGAACTGGTTGCTAACTCCCAGTGGTCAGCCTCACATGAACCATGGCCAGTTGGCTGAAATTTCCTTGAGCAGGCAATGCCTTGATGGCTCATTTGTGATCTTATGATAATTATGTATTGTTGGCACCTTCTTTTATACATGCAGGGTATCTTTTATGATCTTTGTATGATTTCAGAATTTTAAAACATGAATCAGCAGTTTGGAGAAATAGTTCTACCTTCCTAAATCAGCACTTCAGTTGCCCTTGATAGTTCTGTTACAGACCCAGTTGAACAACAGGCACCAAATAATTTCAAATCCTTCCCTGCAGGTTGAAGCTAATAGAAGTTCTCAGCACTGCACAATTGCATTGGATATACTCTTATGCAATCACCATGCTTGCATAGACTCCTTCATGTTAACAAGGAACTACAGAAAGATTTGTTGCTGAATGGTCAATTTTTATACCTAGATAATGTCATAAAACAACTTGATTACGTTCTCCCTAACACCTCATGATTTTCAGCTATTACTGGACTACTTCATTTAAGCTCTATTGTGATGACAGAAACAAAATATTTGGTCATTTTGTCTGCTATATCTTTAATATCTACTATATACTTGCCCTTTCATTTTTTAAAAATACCTTTAGAAAATTGTTACCTGTTTTTATATTCTTAATTAGCTTCCCCTCTTACTCTAATTTCTTCCTCGTGATGACCTTTTAGTTACTCTCTGCCATTCTATATACTCCAACAAGTCATCTGACCTGACACTCATCTTTGTGCAATTATATGTTTTTGTTGAAGTATGATGGCATGTCTTCCAGTGAATATTTGTCTTTACAGTAGGAATGTAATTATTCTGAGTATGCTGAAATATCCCTTTAAATGTCTACCAAAGTTTCTACTGATTTTTAGTTTCTTTGAGTTTTCTTTAGGGTTGCCTTAACTCCGGGGTTATTAATTAATCCTGTCACATCACACAATATTTAAATCTAAAATCACCTGCTTTCTGGTCAGTTTAAAAATGTGCTGTTTGAAGAAAACATATCAAAATTTGCATGTTGGGAGGGATTCTATTATTCTATGATAAAACTATTCTTTGGCCTCATCCAGACTACCATTGCCAGTTTTCAGTTTATATGTCGATTAAAGTCAGCCATGATTATTGCCATTGCTTTATCACAAGCACCCAATACTTTTACTTTATTTCATATTGTGGTTATTGTTGCTGGGGTGGGGGTGCAAGGGCACAGATCACTTCCACTAATTATTTCTTCCCTCCAATATGGAGCATGGGTTTCCTCCCACAATCCAAAGATGTGCAGGACAGGTGAATTGGCCATGCCCATCGTGTTCGGTTCATTAGTCAGGGGTAAAAATAGGGTAGGGGAATGGGTCTGGTTGGGTTACTCTTTGGAGGGTCGCCCTCCCCTTTGAGGATTTTCTGCAGTCGATTCCTCTGTAGGGAATCAAATCTAATATTCCTCATCTCCACCCAAACGGATTCTGAATCCTAATCTACTGAACCAAGGTAATCTCTAACTACTTGAAACTTTATTGCTGGAACAGCACAGCAGGTCAGGCAGCATCCAGGGAACAGGAGATTCGACGTTTCGGGCACAGGCCCTTCTTCAGGCCATTCCTGAAGAAGGGCCTGTGCCCGAAACGTCGAATCTCCTGTTCCCTGGATGCTGCCTGACCTGCTGTGCTGTTCCAGCAATAAAGTTTCAACTTTGATCTCCAGCATCTGCAGACCTCACTTTCTCCTCAATCTCTAACTACTGCACAAATGCCATATTTGATTTAACTGTTCTACTCTTCTAGCTTTACTTGACTTCCTATTTTTCTTTCATATTATATACCTCTCAACATTCAGGACCCAATTCTTGTCATCCTACAATCATAGTTCTGTTTTGCCTACCAGATTGTATTTATTTATTCAATGTGCGCTATCAATCCATAACCCGTGTTATGCTCCTTTTGCTCAATGTGAGAGCTCAGGGACACAGCTGGTGTTCTTGGCTCCTTTATGTGCAAGAAGTGTGTCCAGTTGCAGCTCTTGTTAGACCGCATGATGGCTCTGGTGCTGTGATGGATTCACTTTAGAGCAGATGCGATGTTGAGTGGGTCATGGATAGCACATTTAGCGAATTGGTCACACCTCAGATTAGGATTGCTGAGGGAGAAAGGGAATGAGTGACCAAAAGGCAGAGAAAGAGGAGGAAGGTAGTGCAGGTGTCCCCTGCGGTCATCTCCCTCCAAAACAGGTATACTGTTTTGGATACTGTTGGGGGAGATGACTCACCAGGGGAAGCAGCAGTAGCCAAATTCATGGCACTGTGGCTGGCTCTGTTGTACAGAAGGGCTATATAGTCTTGCGGATTCAATTATAAGCAGAGCAGATAGGATTTTCCCTGTGGTCAAAAATGAGACTCCCGAATGGTATGTTGCTTCCCAGGTGCACAGGTCAGGGATGTCTCGGATCGACTGCAGAAAATTCTCAAGGGGGAGGGCGAACAGCCAGTTGTCGTGATGCATGTAGGCACCAATGATATAGGTAAAAAAAAAATGGGATGAGGTCCTATACGAAGAATTTAGGGAGTTAGAAACCAAGCCAAAGTAGGACCTCCAAGCTAGTAATCTCAGGATTGCTACCAGTGCCACGTGCGAGTCAGAGTAGGATGATAGAATATTTAGGATAAATGCGTGGCTTGAGACATTATGCAGGAGGGAAGGGTTCAGATTTTTGGGACATTGGGACTGGTTCTGGGGGAGATGGGACTGGAACCAATGTCCTTGGGGGTGCTTTTGCTAATGCTGTTCGGGAGGGTTTAAACTGACGTGGCAGGGGATGGGAATCAAATGAGGTTGGTGGATAGGAAGGAGGTAGTAATTACAGCCTGTAAGGAACTAGATAATGAAATCAGCGCGACTAAGGGGAAGAGCAGGCAGGAAGCAGGATGAACACAGAGGGACTGGTGGTCTGAGGTGCATTTGTTTTAATGCAAGTATAGTAGGTAAAGCAGATGAATTAGGACTTGGATTAGTACCTGGGAATATGATGTTATTGCTATTACTGAGACTTGGTTGAGGGGAGGGGAGGGCATGATTGGCAACTAAATGCCCCAGGATCTAATCTAATCTAATCTAATCTAATCTAAAAGGATATCGAACCTTCAGGTGGGATAGAAAGGAAGGTAAAAGGGATGGAGGAGTTGCATTACTGGTCAGAGAAGACATCACAGTAGTGCTAAAGGAGGGCACTATGGAGGACTCGAGCCAAACAAGCTAACAGGTTTGCACATGACATGTGAGATCATATAATTGGAAGTTTGCTTCCTTATTGGAGAGTAGAACAGGCAAAAAAAAGTCACCTGCCTCATATTTCAAAGTCAATGTTAACCGAGGATCTCTAGCACTTTAGTGCAATAATTCTTTATGGAGTTTCAGTCTTGTTGACAAGTACTAAAAAACTGGCACTGAATTTTACATCTGCTTGTCCAGGTACAACACTGACAGTACCTTTGTGGTGTCAAGTTTGCTGTGGTGCAGTTCTAGTACTTGCAGTGCAGCCTGAAGATTTGCCTGTGGCTCTAGTATCTCCATCCGGATTGGTCCAACACAATGAATATCAGGAGGTGACAAATACATACGTAGTAGAGAAAGATACACCTAATGAAATAATTAAATTGTTTATGTAACCATTTATCTTTCAAAGTACTGTGATTATGAGCTAGAGAAAAAAAAATTATGACAAAGTCTCATTAACAATTTTAATATGTTTTTGACTAACTTAACTAGCTATATTCGATTAGATTAGATTACTTACAGTGTGGAAACAGGCCCTTCTGCCCAACAAGTCCACACCGACCCGCCGAAGCGTAACCCACCCAGACCCATTCTCCTACATTTACCCCTTCACCTAACACTACGGGCAATTTAGCATGGCCAATTCACCTAATCCCTGCACATTTTTGGATTGTGGGAGGAAACCGGAGCACCCGGAGGAAACCCACGCAGACACGGGGAGAATGTGCAAACTCCACACAGAGAGTCGCCTGAGGCGGGAATTGAACCCGGGTCTCTGGCGCTGTGAAGCAGCAGTGCTAACCACTGTGCTACTGTGCCGCCCATATGAGGCAAGCTAGTAAGTAAACATCAATAAACAGCACCATATACTCTTGAAGTGCTGAATACAACTGCCCTGATCATTATTTAACAAATTGCCCAAGTCCTCTGGGGAGCTCCCCCACCTTGGTATCCATTTAACTCAAAGTACAACAGATGATAATTAAACTGTTTGTTTCCAGCTACAGATTGGATTTACCTCCCCTCCTCCCTCCCTTAAGTAAGGGCTACAAGACTTGACCCCCTACAGTTTAAAACTGTAATTCTACTGCACAGGATGGATTAGCACTGTGTATACTCACATCTTTGTCACCATCCTTGTTCCAGTCATAATGTTTGTGACAGTATCTGAAATTGGAAAGGAAAACGTACTCATTAAAATCAACCTATGCAAATCACGTCCATTTGAACTGCACTAATAAGGGTAAAAGCAAGTGAACTCCACTTAAAAACAATGTTCTGAACTAGAAAAAGCTAAATGGAACTTGGCAAGATTAGTGAGAAATCAATCCAATAGGCAAATTTCTAACATTTTCATTGTGAGTACTGTCACAACTCACTGAGGCTGTGTATTGGAAGTCAGACTTAGAGTAAGTTGGTAAGATAGTTGAAATTAAATTTATAAATAGAGGACACAATAATATAGGAGCAGGAGTGAGTCATTGAAACTGAAGCCTGCTCTGCCATTCAACTAGATTGTGATTAATCTTCTACCTCATTCATTTTCCTGCACTGTCCACATATCCCTCTATTAATAATATTGAGGGATCTAGCAATCTTTGTCTTTGGTATTGCGAACAACTGAGTCTCTACAACCTTGTTCCATGATTCTGTAGCCCTCTAAAGTAGAGAAGGTCGCAATTTACCATCCTTTGAGGACAATTTCGAACACATTTCGTTTGCAGTTTCCTGGTCACAGCAGAAGAAGCTTCTGATATCCTGAAATGCAAATAAAGCATATTCCTAGAGGCAAATCCTCGAGGAATCCTAGCACCTCCTGAATTGTACCCCACCAACAGCTATATTCTCTAAAGAGAATTATGGTGAAAGGGAAAGTCTGTGCTTGTAGGTGTACTTTCTCAGGCATTTGTGGGCGGCACGGTGGCACAGTGGTTAGCACTGCTGCCTCAGCGTCAGAGATCTGGGTTCAATTCCCGCCTCAGGCGACTGACTATGTGGAGTTTGCACATTCTCCCCGTGTCTGCATGGGTTTCTTCCGGGTGCTCTGGTTTCCTCCCACACTCCAAAAATGTGCAGGTCAGGTGAATTGGCCATGCTAAATTGCCTGTAGTGTTAGGTGAAGGGGTAAATGTAGGGGAATGGGTCTGGGTGGGTTGCAGTTTGGTGGGTCGGTGTGGACTTGTTGGGCCGAAGGGCCTGTTTCCACACTGTAAGTAATCTAATCTAATCTAATCTAAATCTTATTTTAAGCATAAAATACTGTCAAAGATCACTTTTGTTCTGAACTGGACTAAAAAATTAGGAATAGGGTACTGGTTTAAAGCAAGGAAAACGGTTGAAGATATTGCAGTTTTAAAAATGAGTTGTATCTATAATGTTGCCTATTCTGCAGTGGGGCAGAATGCTCAATAGAATGAGTGTTTGTGTGTGTGTTTGTGTGTGTGTGTGTGTGTGTGTGTGTGTGTGTGTGTGTGTGTGTGTTTTTGTGTGTGTTTTTGTGTGTGTTTTTGTGTGTGTGTGTGTGTGTGTGTGTGTGTGTGTGTGTGTGTTTGTGTTTGTGTTTGTGTGTGTGTTTGTGTTTGTGTGTGTTTGTGTTTGTTTGTGTTTGTGTGTGTGTGTGTGTGTGTGTGTGTGTGTATATGAGAGTCCTATTGGCCCAACAGTCTATTGCATCTGCAGCTGTGGTGTGGGCCCGAGGGCTCAGCATATTAACAGTCATGTGATGGTTCCTGGGCAAGCGGCTATACCCAAGTGTTTACACAGAGGAAAACATTCAGCCTGTGAAAGAGAAAGCACCTAATCTTTCTCTCCCTCCTTCCCTGCCATGTGCAGAACACTGGATAAAAGCAAATTACTGCGGAAGATTGAATCATTTGGTTTCAGATTCCAGCATCCGCAGTATTTTGCTTTTATCCAGTGTTTAACCCACTGCCACCTCTCTTCCAGGAATGCCTACCCTGAAATAGTACTGCTCTTTTCTCCAACAGCTTTGACAAAGGGTCAGTTAGACTTGAAACGTCAGCTCTTTTCTCTCCTTACAGATGCTGCCAGACCTGCTGGGATTTTCCAGCATTTTCTCTTTTGGTATGTGGAGAACATTTCCTGCAGCTGTTTTTGCTTACCGTTTTGTATTGAACTGCTCTCTCTGCAACTTTCCTTATTGAAAGGATAAATGAGATAATCCACCTTCAGAGGCACCCAAAAGGGTGCATCTTTAACAGACCATGAAATTTGGTGTATTCACAATCACGCTTTGCTCGCAAAGAATTGGAAATAGGCGACAGAAAACTAAAATAACTCATTCATGTCTGTAAGAACATAGAACAGAATGTTGTGCTGACCCTTTAACCTACTGTCAGATCAAACAAATCTACATACCCTTCAGGTACTACCTTCCATATGCCTATCCAAGAGTCACCAACATATCCGACTCTGCTACCACCGCTGGCAGTGCATTCCACACACCCACTACTCTGTGTAAAGAACCTACCTCTGACATCTCCCCTAAATCTTCCTCCAATCACCTTAAAAGTATGCCCCCTCATGATAGCCATTCCGTCCTGGGAAAATGTGTTGACTATTCACTCTATCTATGCCTCTCATTTTGAAGGAGTCACTTTGTATGTTTGTCTTTATTGGTCAGTGCATTGGGAATCGGAGTTGGGAGGTCATGTTGCGGTTGTACTGGATATTGGTAAGGCCACTTTTGGAATACTGTGTGCAATTCTGGTCTCCCTGCTATAGGAATGATGTTGTGAAACTTGAAAGGGTTCAGAAAAGATTTACAAGGATGTTGCCAGGGTTGCAGGGCTTAAACTATAGGGAGAGGCTGAATAGGCTGGGGCTATTTTTCCTTGGAGTGTTGGAGGCTGAGGGGTGACCTTATCGAGGGGCAAGGATAAGGTGAATAGCCAAGATCTTTTGCCGGGGTGGGGAAGTCCAGAACTAGAGGGCACAGGTTTAGAATGAGATGGGAATGATTTAAAAGGGACCTGAAGGGCAACCTTTTTGCGCAGAGGGTGATGAGTGTATGGAATGGGCTGCCAGAGGAAGTGGTGGAGGCTGGTACAATTACAACATTGAAAAGGCATTTCGATGGACACATGAATAGGAATCTTTTAGAGGAACATGGGCCAAATGCTGGCAAATGGGACTAAATTAATTTTGGATATCTGATCAGCATGAACGTGTTGGACCAAAGTCTGTTTCCATGTTAAATAGCTCTATGACTATGGATGGCACGGTGGCTCAGTGGTTAGCACTACAGCCTCACAGCACCAGGGTCCCAGGTTCGATTCCAGCCTCTGGCAAATGTCTGTGTGGAGTTTGCACATTCTTCCCCTGTTTGCGTGGGTTTCCTCCAGGTGCTCCGGTTTCCTCCTACAGTCCAAAAATGTGCAGGTTAGGTGAACTGGCAACGCTAAATTGCCCGTAGTGTTAGGTGAAGGGGTCAATGTAGGGGAATGGGTCTGGATGGGTTGCTCTTCGGAGGGTCGGTGTGGATTTGTTGGGCCGAAGGATCTGTTTCCACGCTGTAAGTAATCTAATCTAAAGTGACTAAGTGAAAACTCCCTCCCCAACATTGTCTGATTCTCAGGAGACAAATTAACTTGCAGAAACAGGTACAAATTTGTACTAATAAAAATTGAGTATGCAAGATGTACATCAAACCCATCCTGCTGGCAGCTGGTGGAGAACTATATAGCAAAGGAACAGTAACCGTATTCATTGTGCAGTGCTGAATTTGAACAGAAGGACATTAGCAATGCACGTCCACCATTTCCATCTTAAAAATAGTCCAATTAAGTTTGAAATGAACATATAAAATCCAGTAAATTTAGCTATAGATGACAGAACTCCTAATATGCAATGTGATTTACTTACTCTTCTGCCATTTTGATATTCTTCAGTATGTGAACATAAATAAAAAGGGCTTGTTCATGTAGACCCATCCGACCCATCAGCAATGCTCGCTCCTCCAGTAACCCTGAAATACAACCAGAAACATAATTACCATGTTCACTCTCACCTTCTTTTTCCCATTGAGGACTTTCTCCACTCAAAATAAAGACCAAGCTGCAGTGTATGAAGTTGCCACGGTCGTAAAGTCTAGACAAGTCAAAAAGCAATAACCGTGTTCCAACTTCACATTTCAGAAAACAAAGACCCATGAAAAGAATGAACCAGAACAGGGATGACAGAGCTTTGAGAAGGAGGCAAGACCTGTGGGACAATTTTAGAAGGAATTAAAGATGACACTTCAGTAGAGCAATAGACATGTCTTATTTAAATGTAGAATAAGGAAGAGATTAACTCAGGAAAGTATAGGGCCTTTTATGGATCAAAGTAGTAACTGGAGATAACCCAGAATGTGTCATAATCCTCAATAAATACTTTGATTCTTCTTCACAATGAAAAATGATTATGCAGGTAGAGACATCACTGTGGAAGACTGACATTTTTAGCAAATATGGGGGGAGGGGAGAAGAAGAGTATTTGTGGGTTTAACAGCTTTAAAATTGATATATCCACAGGCCTGTATGAGATTATACCAGGTAGGTGAAGGAGATGAGGGAGAATATATCAGGGGTCCCAGCAGCAATTTTCAAATCCACTCTGGCCACAAGCAAAATGCCAGGACTGGAGAACTGCTAACATTATCCATTATTAAAAATGGGAGGAAGAAATTACAGGCCAGACATTTTAACCTTGGTGGTAGAGAAAATATTACAAAGAGGACTAAGGGACAGAATTTATCTATGATATGTTTGAAATGATAACTGCATTTAAACAGAATTCAAGTCCACACTTTTACGATCCAGCTTTATTTCAGCTGACCACACCCCTTTAAACTCTCATCACATTGAATACTAGCTCCCTTTGTTTAGACAACCAATTTAAACCCATTTAGCTCTCAAATGATATATTCATGTATTCCCTCATTCCATTAGGATTGTAGGCATTCATTCAGACTGTACTAAATGATAAAGATTCCCCTTTTTCTTTTTAGAAAAGTCAACCTCCAGAACTATGGATCAGAGCTGGAAAATGGGACTAGGTGTGGTTAGATCTTTGTTGATTGGCGCAGACACAATGGATGGAATGGCCTCCTCTGTGCTGTAACGTCTTTGAGTTAATACAATAATTTGGGACAAAAAAAAAAATCAGAGGTCAGAAAAGACTCCTGAATCAGACAGATTTACAATGTATAGCATATACCTTATCTATGCTCCTCATACTCTTACACATCTATCAGGTCCCCTCTCAACCTTCACTGCTCTAAAAAAAATCCTTCCTATCCAATCTTTCCTCATTGCTCAAAAATAATGTCAAAATGTATGGCAGCAACATGTACAACTATTTTTAATTAACCTGCTAATGTTATAACATACCTCCATTAAATAAATTTAACAAAACTACATAGTCGTGATAACAACTATCTCAATACACATTACACATGTTTCACAAAAGCAATGAAATATTCAAATAAGTTATACTTATGATCATTTTGTCTGGATATTTGGCCACTTACCATCAAATGGAAAGTCACTGATGAGCTTGCTAGGTTGATAATGTGTGGAAATTTCCAAGAAACACAACAGCTTGTTTCGATACTCTCCCAACTCCCCATCCTCATTTCCAGCAGGAACAGGAATCTCATCTAGAACAATAAACCATGGTGATTACAATACAATTTTTAAACTACATGCAAAGCACGAGAAAGTTTTAAAAAAAAGGAACTCGAGACCTCAAGTTTTGGTTATGTTTTAAGAAGGTGAAACAGGTAGAAAATCTCGGATAAACTGGCTGCTCAGAAATGACAAAATGAGTTGGACAAAATGGATACAATCTACATACTATATTCAACATACAGTTTAATTAGACTAGTACACATTTTGAGTACATAATAACTGGTATCCTAATGTTTTCACCTTACAGCTCAGAACTTCTTAGGATTTGCTGAATTTCAAATCAAGTGCACAAGACTCCTAACTTTCATTTAACGTCATCTTGAATGGTTTCAAAACCATTCATGGAATAATGGATCATTCATGTTCTTCTTCCTTTATGCAATACTTTGCACTTGTCTGGTCAAAGTGTATATCTCTGAACAATAACCATTAAGTGCTGATGCACTACAAAACCAAAATATTGCACGTAGAAAAGGGAATAGGTGTACCTAGTATTTGATGTTGAAGAAGCCAAGGAAGGCAAAAGAGAAGTCATATTTGTGATGACCGTGAAAAGACGACAAACTTGAGCCAGAATACAAACGTCAAGCTAAAATCTGTAGGTATCCTGCACAAACAGAGTCAGCAATAATGAAATGAGATCCAAATAGAAAAACGGAACCTGGAAAAATCCTGATGGCACTGAAGATGTTGCAAAGAAGAGACTACAGATCTTTCGACTGAAGACTTCATATTCAAAAATGTACTCTCCATTTTTAATTATTTCCTAAAGTGGATTGAAAAGTCAACTTCATTGAGAGTTCAATGTGACTTCATCAAGGTTGACATTCCAGCTTTATACTGAGGGAGCTGTGCACTGTCAATGAGACATTCAAGTAAGACTCAAATGCCTGTTTAGATGAATGTAAAAGATTGTGTACTGCTTTTTCAAAGAAGGGACTCAACTTTTGTTCTTCCACAAATACTTAGAAAATCGATTTACTTGTCTTAGCTTAAATAACTCAGTTAATTTTCATTATCATCACTAAAATGTGTCCCCTCTTGGTCTCTTTCTTTTTCCAGAGTCCATAACATCCACACTTAATTGTGAGCTCCTGACGTGAGAACAGAAATGCTACCCACATCCAGTTCTACCATTGGGAACAGCATGCCACAGATAAAGTGCTTACTAAGAGCTTCTTTATCCTGTTTTAACAGTGTGTTGTAAACTCCAACATTTACAACTTGATAGTGCTCCAGCATGAAGCTCTTGTAATGTTCAACTGCACAGATCTTTAAAGTGAAGTTCTCATATTCCAAAGTAGGCCTGGGAAATCAACAAATCACTTAACAGCTCACCAGCTTTCTGTATTTTTCTAACAAAACAAAATTGCTACAGAAGCTCAGTCAGGTCTGGCAGCATCTGTGTGGAGAAACAGAGTTAACATTTCGAGACCTGTGACCCTCAGTGTTTTTACAACAATTTCTGTGTTTTGTTTTAGATCTCCAGCAAATGCGAAAGTTCTTGGTTTTAAGTCTAATTATTTCTATACATGTTAAGTTAAAATTACCTTGTTTTCGTTGGAGAAAACTAGTCTTATTGCAGCAAAGATCCAATGACTTCATGTTATATAACTTCTTTTTATTTGTTCATCTATATAAGCACTAATTCTAGCACTAAGCTTTGGGCACACCACTCAATGCCATACTGCAATCCGAAAGACAATCATATACCATGACTTTTCTTGTCCTTCATTTTTTTTTCTTCATGCTGGCATTAATCTTCCTATTCCATAAGACTTAAAGCTGCGCAACTGTTCTATTCAACCATACTATTTGTTGAGAATGGGTTCAAAATTGAACATGGAGAGTACACCCCATTAAAAATATAGTGAGGAATTGAAGAAAACGATTGGGAGAGAGAGAGAAGTAGTTGTCATGAGAAAAAAAAACTACTCAATTTTGGCTGAATGGTACAAGATTCAATTCCCATCTTATTGTACTGATATTTTGTTGCACACCAAGTGCAACTAAAAGTAACTTGGAGCGACTTTTATGAGAAAGAGAAGCATATTAAGTTCTGTTGCTGCTGCGCAGGGCTGTGGTACTGGAGGGTGGGTTGGCTACTTTTATTCCTCTGAGCCGGATTCAGTATAAATGTAGGTATGGACTATATAATCCTACTTTTTCTAACAGGGTGGAATTTGACAGCAAGGGAGATCAATGCTATGGCACTATCAAGCAAGGTGAGCAAAGTGCTCCAAGCAAATGCTTTCAAGGTGAGGGGAGCAAACTAATAGCAGAAAATATGTATTCAGAAGGAAATGCACTTGCATACAATGCAGATTCTTCACAGTCATAGCTCTTACCCTCAGGCAGAGAATTGAGGTATTCCTTCATCAGGGCTTGCACCTTCTCACGATATAGTTGGATCAGGCAGTTGTGGAAGACTGGCCCAGTTTCGTCCCAGATATAGATAATATGTTCCTAGGAAAGAGGAGGATAAACAACATTTATTTCTACGACATTAATAAAGACAACCTGTGACAGTTATGGTATCAATAAAAGTCAATTTGACTGGGTAAGATGCATTGTTGAGCTGTCTCAGATCCATGTCTCCTGATGAGGAAATATCCCATCAGTTTACCTAAAGAACAGAGTGCTGCTAGTGGCAGGAGAATCAAAGCACTTTGAGAAGTTGAGAAGAATAGTGGAGCTCATTCTTAAAAAGCAATAGCACCACAAGGTTAGTTTCTAGGGTTAAATCTTTGGTAGAGAATGAGGACATTAAACAAGATGAATATTTCAAAGATTTGAACAAGGTGAGAGGGTCAAAGGAGAAGCTCCAAGATTGGGAAGATAACTACAATATTATTGTTTGTGTTATGGGTCACATCTCCACAAACATAGAACATTATGGAGCAGTACAGGCCCTTCGGCCCTCAATGTTATGCTGACCTGTGGAATAAATCTGAAGCCCATCTAACCTACCATTCTCCTCCAGATGCCTATCCAATAAGCATTTAAATGCCCTTAAAGTTAGCGAGTCTACGACTGCTGCAGGCAGTACGTTCCACGCCCCTACTACTCGAGTAAAGAAACTACGTCTGACATCTAACATCTATCACTTCTCAATTTAAAGCTATGTCCCCTCGTGCTAGCCATTGCCATCCTAGGAAAAAGACTCTCACTGTCCAACCTATCTAACCTCTGATTATCTTATAGGTCTCATTTAAGTCACTTCTCAACCTTCTTCTCTTCAACGAAAACAGCTTCAAGTCCCTCAGCCTTTCCACATAAGACCTTCCCTCCAGACCAGGCAACATCTTAGTAAATCTCCTGAACCCTTTCCAAAGCTTCCACATCCTTCCTATAATGGGGTGACCAGAACTGTATGCAATATTCCAAATGGGACTGCACCAGAATTTTGCACAGCTGCAGCATGACCTCATGGTTCTGAAACTCAATCCGTCTAGCAATAAAAGCTAACACACCATAGGCCTGCTTAACAAACCTATCAATCTGGGTGGCAACCTTCAAGGATCTATGTATCTGGACACAGATCTCTCTGCTCATCTATCCTACCACTAGCCAAGTACTCTGCATTTCTATTCCTCCTTCAAAAGTGAATCCCCTCACACTTTCTGCATTAAACTCTATTTGCCACCTCTCAGCTCAGCTCTGCAGCTTATCTATGTCTCTCTGTAAACTACAACATCCTTCGTCACTATCCACGACTCTACCAACGTTAGTACCATCCGCAAATTT
The DNA here is from genome assembly GCF_037043375.1 of Chiloscyllium plagiosum. Lineage (NCBI taxonomy): Eukaryota > Metazoa > Chordata > Chondrichthyes > Orectolobiformes > Hemiscylliidae > Chiloscyllium > Chiloscyllium plagiosum. The sequence continues at coordinate 98,990,909 of NW_028270146.1, read as the reverse complement.
ACAAATTCATCCTTCTATGCTGTTATCCAGGTCATTTTTATAAATGACAAGCAACAGTAGACCCAAAACAGATCCCTGCGGTATCCTACTAGTAATTGAACTCCAAGATGAATATTTCCCATCAACAACCACCCTGTCTTCTTTCAGCTAGCCAATTTCTGATCCAAACTGCTAAATCACCCTCAATCCCTTGCCTCTATATTTTGTGCAATAGTCTACCATAGGGAACCTTATCAAATGCCTTACTGATATCCGTATACACCACATCAACTGCTTTACCCTCATCCACCTGTTTGATCACCTTCTCAAAGAACTCAATAAGGTTTGTGAGGCTCGACCTACACTTCACAAAACCATGTTGACTATTTCTAATCAACTTATTCCTTTTCAGATTATTATAAATCCTATGTCTTACAACCCTTTCCAACACTTTATCCACAACCGAAAGAAGGCTCTCAGGTTTATAATTTCCAGGGGTGTCTCTACTCCCCTTCTTGAACAAGGGAACAACATTTGCTACCTACCAGTCTTCTGACACTATTCCTGTAGACAACAATGACAAAGATCAAAGCCAAAAGGCTTTGCAATCGCCTCCCTGGCTTCCCAGAGAATCCAAGGATAAACCCCATCCGACCCAGGGGACTTATCTACTTTTACATTTTCCAGAATTGCGAACACCTCCTCCTTACGCACCTCAATCCCATGTAGTCTAGTAGCTTGTATCTCATTGCCTTTTTCTAGCGTGAATACGGATGAAAAGTATTCATTTAGCATTTGCCCCATCTCCTCTGACTCCATGCACAACTTCCCACTACTAAGCTTGATTGGCCCTAATATTACTCTAATCATTCTTTTACTCCTGGTATACCTCTACAACGTCTTAAGGTTTTCCTTGATCCTATTTGCCGACAGTTTCTCATGTCTACTCCTGGCTCTTCTTAGCTCTCTTTCTCACTTCAGTGATTTGGGGAAAGGTGTAGTCAAGAGTAGAAGTTTAATTAAAAATCATGGAATCCCGACAGTTGGAAGTAGGCTATTTCAGCCCACCGAATCCACACTGAACCTCTGACCAGCATCCCGTCAGACCCAGACCCCTTCTCTATCCCTATAAGCCTACATTTACAATGGTTAATCCATTCGGCCTGCCAATCTTTAGACTAAGAGGCTAATCTTTCTGCAATCATCAATAGTACACTTATGAGTGACAGGGACCTGGCAGCAGAGTCCATCGGAGTGAGCATCAGAAGGGAGGGAGATTAGAAAGATTAACAAATAGTGGCATGTAAATCAGCATGAAATTAGAATGGTACTAATTGTCTCTATGTACAGCAAACACAATGGTGAGTGCTGCGAATGGCTCTCAGAGGATGCTGAAACAAAAAAGGCACACAAGGAAGTCAGAGGCTCATTTAAAAAGAAAGTCTGGGAAGGCAATAGTAAAGAAGGAAAGTACAGTAGTGCTCTATAGAATCCCTACAGTATGGAAATGGACCATTTGGCCCTACAAGTCCACACCAACCCTCTGAAGAGGAACCCACCCAGACCCATTCCCCAACTCTACATTAACCCCATCTAATGCACCTAGCCTATACATGCCTGAACACTATGTGCAATTTAGCATGGCCAATTCACCTAAGCTGTACATCTTTGGATTGTGGGAGGAAACTGGAGCACTGGGAGGAAACCTGGGGAGGATGTGCAAACATCACACAGACAGTTGCCTGAGGCTGGAATCGAACCTGGGTCTCTAGTCCTGTGAGGCAGCAGTGCTAACCACTGAGCCACCGTGCCGCCCATGTTGACGGATTGTGCAAGGAATTTTGAAGATAAACAAGATAAAAAAGATAAACAAAATGAGGTATTGTAATAGGAAAGGGATGCCCAATGTGGATGAAGAATAAGGTTGAGAAAAAAAGATTAAAAGCAGAACTGGAAGATATGGAACAAAAGCTGGAATGGAGAGACCTAGTGATTCAGGTACTGTACGTAATTTTTTGAAATTTGCAACACAAACCATTAGGGTAGTTAAAAAGACGTTTAGAATGCTTGCCTGCATTGCTCAGGCTTTTGAGTATAGGTTTGGAACATTGCATTGAGATTTACAGGACGTTGGGGAAGCCTCTTCGGGAGTACTGTGTGCAGTTCGGGTTGCCCTGTTATAGACAGGATATTAATAAATTGGAGATGGTTCAGAAAAAATTTATCAGGATGTTGCTGGGAATAGAAGATTTGATTTATTAGGATAGGTAGGATAGACTGAGACTTTTTCATTGGAATGTAGGAGGTTGAGTCCTAGTCATAGAGATGCGTCAGAGTCACAATACAGAAACAGACCCTTTGGTCCATCTCATCCATGCCAATCAGATATGCTAATCTAGTCCCATTTGCTAGCACTTGGCCCATATCCCTCTAAACCCTTCTTATTCATATACCTAACCAGGTGCATTTTAAATGTTGTAATTGTATCAGCCTCCTCCACTTCCTCTGGCAGCTCATTCCATACATGTACCACCTTTTGAGTGAAAAGGTTGCCCCTTAGATCCATTTAAATGTTTCCCCTCTCACTCCAAACCTATGCCCTCTAGCTCTGGACTTCCCGACTCTAGGGAAAAGACCTATTTACCCTATCCATGCCCTTGATGATTTTATAAACCTCTATAAAGTCACCCCTCAGCGTCTAACGTTGCAGGGAAAACAGCCCCAAAATATTCAGCCTCTCCCTATCGCTCAAGCCCTCCAACCCTGGCAACATCCTTGTAAAGCTTTTCTGAACCCTTTCAAGTTTCACAACATCATTCCCATAAGAGGGAGACCAGAATTGCACACAATATTCTAAAAGTGGCCTAACCAATGTCCTGTTCAGCTGCAACATGACCTTACAACTCCTATATGCAATGCTCTGACCAATAAAGGAAAGCGTACCAAATGCTTTCTTCACTATCTTATCTACCTGCAACTCCACTTTCAAGGAACTATGAACCTGCATTTCAAGGTCTTTTGCTTCAGCAACATGCCCCAGGACCTTACCATTAAGTGTATAAATCCTGCTCTGATTTGCCTTTCCAAAGTGCAGCACCTCACATTAATCTAAATTAAATTCCATCTGCCAGGCTTCAGCCCATTGACCTATCTGATCAAGATCCCGTGTACTGTGAAGAGTTCAGTTGAGTTTCTGGTCAATAATAACCGCCAGGATGTTGATAGTGGAGGACTGAGTGATGGTAACACTACTGATGTCAAGGAGTGACATCAAAGAGATTTATAAAATCATGAGGAGCATTGATAAGGTGAATAGACAAGGTCATTTCCCTAAAGTAGGGTAGTTCAAAACTGGGGGCATATTTTTAAGGTGAGAAGTGAAAGATTTAAAAGGGACATGAAAGGCAATTTCTTTTACACACGCAGTGGTGAGTGTGTATAATGAACTACCAGAGGAAGTGGTGGATACATGTGCAGTTACACATTTAAAAGATACTTCATTAATGCATAAACAGAAAAAGTTGAGGAATACTTGCCAAGCGCAGGCTGATGGGACTTGTTTAAACATTTGGGAACATGGTTAGCTTGAACTCGTTGGACTGAAGGATCTATTCCTATGCTATATCTGTGCAGACTCTGATCTGGCAACATTGGTGGACAGAAGTGTCTGCTGCCAGACTAGCTGAGTTTCTTCAGCAATTTCTTTTATCGTTTCACATCTACAGCATCCGAAGTTCTTTCTTTTGTTTTACAGAAGTGATGGACTTTGGTTCAGAGTTGCATCCAAAAAATGTTGTGAACACTCCTAAGGAAACGCAAGTTACAGAAGCACAACTTCATAGTAAGATTAAGATAGATAAAAAGATAGATACAAAGTTCTGAGGAAGGGTCACTCAACCTAAAATGTTAACTCTGCTTTCTCTCCACAGATACTGCCAGATTTGGTGCATTTTCCAGCAATTTCTAGTTTTGTTTAAAATTAAAATTCATTGTTCAATTTAGAGGTCCTGTGGTAGCATAAAGTAGCAGTAGCCAGAATGGGGTCAGCTTAGAATATGGGCAAATGATTAGAGGACACACTGCTGCAGATAATTTCCTCAAGAATGAAGAGTCAGAAATATGCAGAATCAATCATAGAGCATCTGACTGATATCTCAATTCTTCCAGTCTTACAATCCTGAGATCACTGTGCTCTTCTAATTTTGAACATCCTGAATTTCAATTATTCCAAACCTGTCAAAATATTCCAATATTGGTTTAATATCTCCTCAATAATCTTTGCGCCAAGGAGAACAATCCCTGATTTTCCAAGATAACATTGTTGCTAAAATTTCTTATCCTGGTAATTTCTAACTGCACCCTCTCAAGCTCATTCGTTCTTCTAGAAGTGACACAAACTGGATGTTTCATCAATCATGTTTCAGTTATCTACACTCAAGATTGGAATTACCACCCTAATCCTTCTGCTTTCACCTTCAAAACAATCCCAAATATTGACTGTATTTGACCAAGTTTTTAGTGACTTTTTTCTAATGACTCATGTGGTTCTGTGCCAAATCTTTGATAATGCTCCTGTGAAGCATTTTGGGCACTAAATAAATGCAAGCTCTTGTTTTTTTTGTAGCTTGTAATCCCATGATCAAAGTACTACTGGATTTCTTTGTATGAGAATGAAGTTTTCTCCTCAAGTGAAGGCACTGTAATGTAGGAAACATGGCAGCCAATTTGCACATATAACAGTCCCAAAAACAATATGGAGAAAATTACCAGTTTTTTTTTTTTAAGTTAAAGAACAAATATTGGCCAGATCACTTCTTGCATTAGACAACTTTGACATCTGAGAAGGTGGATGGCATTTTGAACCACAAGTCACCTCTGACAGTTTAGGGTTCTCTCACTAGTGCACTGTATGTTAATCTATATTATCTGCTTAAGTCTCTGAAGTCTCAAACCTCTAAGTCAGTGAGGAGATTGCTACTGTTCTGACATCATAACTCTGACCTACATAAACAAAATGAACACGACCCATATCCTGTTGTAACATCATCAATCCAGGATAAGTAAACTGTTCAACCTCATCATGGGAGCACAAGGTAACGTCTATACAGTCATCAATGTAGTGGAGGAAAAAGTGGGGAATGGTGCCGGTGTAACTGTGGGAGATATACTGCTCCACATGTCTGACGAAGAGGCAGGTACAGCTGGGCCGATACGAGTGCCCATGGCTACTCCTTTGGTCTGAAGAATTTGAGAGGAATCAAAGGGGAAATTGTTGAGGGAGAGGACCTCTATTGGAGTTGGAAAGTCATGCTGTGGCTGTACATGACATTAGTTAGGCCATTTTTGGAATATTGCATGCAATTCTAGTTGCCTTCCTATCGGAAGGATGTTGTGAAACTTGAAAGGATTCAAATAAGATTTACAAGGATGTTGCCAGGGTTGGAGGATTTGGTTGGAGGAAAGGTTGAATAGGCTGGGGCTGTTTTCCCTGGAGCATTGGAGGATGAGGGTGACCTTTATCGAGGTTTATAAAGTCATGAGGGGCATGGATAGGATAAATAGACACAAAGTCTTTTCCCTGGGGTTGGGGAGTCCAGAATTAGAAGGCATAGGTTTAGGGTGAGAGGGGAAATATTTAAAAGCAACTTTTTCACACACGGGGTGGTGTGTGAATGGAATGAGCTGCTAAAAGTGGTGGAAGCTGGTAAAATTACAGTATTTAAAAGACATCTGGATGGGTATATGAATAGGAAGGGTTTAGAAGGATATGGGCCAAGTACTGGCTAATGGGACTAGATGGAGGTTAGGATATCTGCTCAGTATGGACAAGTTGGACCGAAGGGTTTGTTTCTGTGCTGTACATCTTTATGAGTCTATTTGGGTGAAATAATAGACGACTGTACAGGAAATTATTTAGATGAAGCAACAAGGATGGGTAAGAGAATAGTTTATTCTCGGCTGCAATACACATTTCATGCTTTCTATTTTATTGTGCTGTTTGTTCAAATTTATCATACAATTACATAGCAAGCAGAATGGAAATGTTTGAAAATCAAACCATGCAATCATCACTTTTTACCCACTTCAAGTAATCATTCAGAGGCGAAATTTACATAGAGTGGTATATGAAATGGGGGAAGCACCACTTGTGATGAATGTTAATACAGCATACAAACAAGAATGGTTCTTACCAGATATGGAATAGCAAGTTCCTTACAGCTATCCTTTAGGAAGTCCAACACTTTGATTCTTGGTAAGTTTTCTACCTCAGGCAGATCCTCAGTAAATATCTGAACACAGAAGGAATTATTCACAACTTCATTTCTGCTGCAAACAGCACCCTTCCATTCATGTCACACATTGCCCTATCTACAACATCCATCTTCATCATGCTGCTGCAGGTAAACAATTTTCTCTTGCAGATAAATATTGTACAAGGTAGAGTTGAACATCAGCTTAATGAATTGTAAGTATATAGAAAAGTGCTGAGACTCTTATGGCACAGTGGTTGAACTCCCTCAAGGCCAACCTGCTCTAGACATGTATAATAACATTTCTGAAGGATTTGATTAAAAGTCTACAGCAAGGTGCTTGCAGAACACGGATTTAATTGATTATAACATTGCAGATTTGATCCTTAGCTGAAAATAAAACTTTAAAGAATATTTTGAATCGTACCTTTAACCCATCTTCTGGACATGCTTTTAGAACCCATAGAGAAAACTCAAAAATAATATTCAAGTTGTCTTTCCCTAAAAAGAAACAGAAATAGATTAGAGCAGAGAGATATAGAGAACAGCTTCATCTGCAACACCACTTGCTTAAGTTAAGTGCAAGTAGTGTTGACTGATCAAACCCAAAATAACAGAACTTCAAATTTAATGGAGAACTTCAAATGACTGCCCGAATCTTGATGCTTTCACAAGCATTCTGCGTCAGATTTCCTATTTATAAAATTTCAGATTTTATATATGCTCATGATTAAACATTAATACTGACAGCTTTCTCCTTGCCAACACAACTGAATATCAGAATCTGAATAATAAATGCTCATAACTGTGCATCAAAACCATTCTTGATCTCACTCTATACTATACTGGATCACGATCAATTGCTGTTTTCTTCACTGTAGGTACTAAGTATAGAGACCAATTCTAACAGTAAATCCTTGCTTGGTCTCAGATTAGCTAACACACCATAATGCCATGATCAAGCGTTTTGCTTATTTGGCCAGTGTCTTTATCAATTTGATTGTCAGGATTGTATATTATAGGGCATTGTTAGTCATTGAGTGTATTATACAAAAATTGGAATCCTTACTAACCCAGTCGTTGGAGGTACTGCACAGTTCGCTCATGGCCTTTTAGTGGTGAATTGGCTTTCTTTGCCTGGTCTAGGAGAACCTGCAGGGCTACAGTGGGAAACAGTAAATTTCTCATCATTAAAGATGAAAGAGTGCAGATGCAGAGCAGCAACAGGAAATTATTTCACTACACAATGTGACAATAATTATTAAAGCCTTTCCAAGGCCAGCACTAAGTTTGTATATATTTGTGTAGAAAATATTAAGGGGCAATGTAATTGTGGTTTTAGGACCATTATACAACTGCCATTGTAATGTAAGAAAATATGAGAGACATAATTTCTTTTGGTGAGGATAATCCGTAACAAGAGGACGCTGCAATTGAATTAGAACTAGGTGGTTCAGGGATGACATGAGAAGTCACTTCTTAAATAAGGTATCAGAAATCTGGTAGTTTTTCCTCCACTGCCCCCAAAAAGATTGGGGATCAATTAAAAATTTTGGCACAAAGATTAACAGGTTTGCATTCAAAGATGTATTAAGGGTTACAAATGCATAGTAAGTCAAAACAGTAAAGATACAGATGATCAAACAGAATAGTGCAATAGCTTGAGCACTAAATGGCCTCCTCCTGCTTCTAAGTTTACAAGAGAAAATTAAAAATAAAAATACAATGAACAAATCTTGACACCTTTCTCATGCAGACCCTTCTTTTCATACAGAATGATGAGCTCGCTGTATTTGTGTGCTTTCTTCAGTACATGTTCACTTTCTTCAATGTGACAGTGATTGTTCTCCAAACGTAAGAGGGGGGCCACAAGAGCCACATTTGTCTGAAAATAAAACAAGGGGCAACAAAGATCACAAATTGCCAACTGCATCATGGGTGGAGAGGCTGATTGGACTTCACTCTCATTTCTCATCTACATGCTAAGTTTCATCGATACCCTCCAAAAATAAGTAAGGAACTTTATTCACTGAGGATGGCAGGAATCCGGAACTCCCTGTAAGGGCAGTAGAGACAGAGACACTCACAACATTTAAGTAACATTTAGACTGAAAACAAAAAATTGCTACAAATCACAGCGGGTCAGGCAGCATCTAAAGTGAGAGAGCAAGCTAACATTCAAGTCTGGATAACTCATCAGAGACGACAAGAAGAAGGGGGCAGCATTTATGCAGCAGTGGAGGGCGGACTGCTGGGGAAGTAAGGGTGCTGATAGTGCAGATTAAGTGATTTGAATATGAGAATGGCAGAACAATGGTATGTCTAACTGCCAAACTGGAAAGAACAGACAGTCTCACTGGAGTGGGGGGTGGGGGTGAGGGTGGGGGGGGGAAAAAGAGGATGACATGGTGACAGAAAATGCAACAGGTAAAGCTAAAAGAAAGGGAATGAACGGGACTGCATTCACAATCTGAAGATGTTGAATGCAATGTTAAGTCTAGAAACGTGTAAAATGCCTAGTCTGAAGATGGGACGTTGTTCCTTCAGTTTGCACTGTGACTCGCATTGGAGCATTGCAGCATGCCGGGTACAGACAACTGGGCATGAGAGAAGATGCAGTGTTAAAATAACTGGCTATGGGAGGGTTGGCATCATGCCTGCGTATGGATGGAGGTGTTCTGCAAAGCGGTCACCCAGTCTGCATTTAGTTTCTCCAATGTCGAGTAGGCCACATTGGGTGCAGCAAATGCAATAGACCAAAGTGGAGGAGGTATAGGTGAAACACTGCTTCAACTTGGAAAGTCTGTTCAGGCCCTTGGATGGTAAGCAGGGAGGTGGTGAAGTGCAAGAGTTGCACCTGTTGTGGTTATATGGGAAGGTGGCGTAGGAAGCAGGGTGGTGTTGGTGGGCAAGAAATGGACTAGGATGTCCTGAAGGGAATGGTCTCCCTGTATGCATTTTGTAGAGAGTGAAGGGAAGTAGTGTATGGTGGTGGCGTTCTGCTGGAGTTGTCTGAAATGGCACAGAATGATCCTTTGAATGCAGAGGCCAGTGGGATAAAAAGTGAGGATATTTTGGGGAATAAACTGTCCACTGTCATCCACTATGAAGCCTCTGACTCCCATTGCTATCTTCACTACAGCTCTTCACACTACACGTTATGTAAGGATTCCATACCATTCTCCCATTTACTTCACTTGCATCATATCTGTTTGAATGATGCCACCTTCACAACATGTCTTCAATCTTCCATAACCGCAGTTTCCCACCCACTGTGGTTGACAGGGCCCTCATCCGCATCTGACCTATCATCCAGGCTTCTGCCCTTGCCCCTTCCCATCACTCACAACAATGTGAATGGGTCCCCCTTGTCCTCACTTTTCATCCCATCAATCTCCATATTTAAGAGACAATTCTCTGCCATTTCAGACAACTCCAGCAAAACGCCACTAACAAGCACATGTTCCCCTCACTCCCTCATCTGCATTTTGCAGGGACTGTTACCACCGGGACACCCTAGTCTACCAACACCAAATCTCCCCCACCTCCCATGCCACCTTTCCATGTAACCGCAGGCGCAACACCTGTCCCTTCAGCTCCACCCTGCTCACTATCCAAGGACCTAAACAGTCTTTCCAGGTGAAGCAGCATTTCACCTGGACATCCTCTAATCTGGTCCATGGTATTTGTTGCATCCAACTCTAAGTAGCAGAAACCAAACGCAGAACGAGTGACCGCTTTGTGCAATAGCTCTAGTCTGTATGCAAGCATGACCCTGACCTTCCCATAGCCAGTCATTTTAACACAGCATCCTGCTCACATGCCCACTTGTCTGTTCTTGGCATGCTGTAATAGAACGTAGAACAATATAGCACAGGAACGGGTCCTTTGGGCAATGCTGCAATGCTTTAACAAATCACAGCAGAAACTGGGAGGAACAACATTTCATCTTCAGGCACTTTACAACTTTCTGAATTTATTGCATTCAACACCTTCAGATTGTGAACTCACTCCCATTCCTGCCCTTTCTTTTAGCTTTACATGTTGCATTCTCTGTCACCACGTCCTCCCCTCCTCCCTCCCCCATTTCTCCCCCCACCCCCCATTCCAGTGTCTGTTCTTTCCAGTTTGGCAGTTAGACACACCAATGCTCTGCCATTCTCACATTCCCATCACTTAATATATAGCACCCTTACTCCCTCAGCACTCCACCCTCCACTGCTGCATAAAATGCTGCCCCCTCCACACTTCACATCAACTCTGATGAGAAGTCATCTAGACTTGAGATGTTAGCCAGATCTCTCTCCATGGATGCTGCCTGGCCCGCTGTGATTTCCAGCATTTTATTTTAAGTACAGATCCCAGCGTCTGCAGTAAATTGCTCATATGTCGCATTTAGATGTGCACTTGCAAGGCATACAAGGCGATAGGTCAAGTGCTGGAAAATGGGATTAGGTGGTTTTATTTTGACAGGCAAGGACATTGATGGGCTGAAGGGACTTTATCTATACTGTAGATCTCTAGGACTCTACAAGTGGACAGATTCCACACTTTTGCTGGCAAACTTTTCTCAACTCCTCTATTGCCTGTGATGTATATAGCATTCTATTTGTTTAATATCAAGGACTGGATGAGGATATATTTCATCCAATTAAACATTAGGAAGATTGAAATTAATGCCTCTGATCCCCATGACAAATTCCATTCCCTAGCCAGTGACTTCTTCACTCTCCCTAACAGTTGTCTATGGCTGAATGAAACTCTTTCACTCTGGGGCTTTTGATTTGATACAGAGATAAGTTACTGACCCCTTGTCAGATTCTTCATTATCAAAATCATCCACATCCACTTCCATACTACTATCAATCTCTGATCCTGCCTCAGTTCATTTACTATTGAAACTCTCACACATAGCTTTAATACTCTCTCTGCTTGAACTGTGCAAACAGACTCTTTGTAAGTTTCCGACCTTCCACAAGTTCATCCAAAACTGTACTGCCTGTATCTTAACTTGTACTACGGTTAATTCATCCCTCATCTTTGTGCTTGCTGACTTACATAGATGCCCAGTCCAACAATGCCGAATCTTAAAATTCTCGTTCTTGCTCCCAAATTTCTCAATAACCTTGTTCGGCTTCACCTTTGTACTCTCTAAGCTCTCCAGATGTTTAACATTGCTGTACTCCTCTTGCATCTTTGTTTTACCAGTGACAGCAGTATCTTCAAAGCTGGCTTACTTCCAAGTTCTGAAATATATTTCCTAAACATCTTCATCTCTCTCGACTCCTTTATGATGCTCCTTACAACTGATTTCATTGAACTATGGAAGACTCCAGAATCTTGTTACCTAATCCATAAAAATATTATGTAAGCAATCACTTGGTATTGCTCAGGGCAGTAATCTTCCGTAGTTCATAGGTGCTGAGGACAATTTTATAGTGCTACAACTTGTAAACCTGTTTAGCTTCAGCCCAGATTAGAAATGAAGCCAAAAACACACTATCAGAATGATGTCAAGAATGCTGCATACACGAACTAAGTCATTAGAGCACTTTCTTGTTAAATAACCATACCACATACAAGCAGCAGCATCTAAAGCACGCCTATTAATAGGCTTCAATAGCAACCCAACAACTTCACATTCTAGTGTTGGCGCATTTTATAAACAAAGAGAACAGATTAGATTGTGCTAACTGAATATCAGGAGTTGGACTACAATTAGAGGAAACCAACAGGTCCAAGATGACTGTATGACTTAAGAATTTTCTCCACATCTCAGTCCAAAATGACTTACCATATCCCAAGATCCTTCGTTCTGGACCACCCAGTCAGGAGAAACATCATCCCTGCATCCTATCTATGTCTCCAATCTCTCATCCTCATAACATGCAGCCCTACACTTCCTCTGCTCCAACCCCAACTTCACCATCAAACCAGCAGACACGGGGGGGGTGCAGTGGTAGTTTGGCCCACTGACGTCTACACCCTAAAGCCAGGTGACAACTTGAAGACACCTCCTCCTACCATCCCCTCGACCATGACCTCACCTCCCATCACAAAACCATCATCTTGCAGACAGTACACAACCTCATAACCTCAGGGGATCTCCCATTCACAGCTTCTAACCTCATAGTTCGGGAACCCTGCATGCCCGGTTCTACCTCTTACCCAACATCCACAAGACTGACTATGCCGGCTGACCCATCATCTCAGCCTGCTTCAGCCTCACCAAATTCATCTCCACATACCTCAACACTGTTCTATCCCCTCAATCCAGGAACTCCCTACATACGTTCGGGACACCACCCACGCCCTCCAGCTCCTCCAAGACTTTTGTTTCCCTGGCCCCCAATGCCTCATCATCATGGACATCCAGTCCCCCCCATACACCTCCATCTGCTACGACCAGGGCCTCCAAGCTCTCAGTTCCTTCCACTTCTGACATCCTCATCAGGACCCTTCCACAGAGTAATTTGTTTGGCTGAACTGGCCCACACCTTCAATAATTTCTCCTTTGAATCCTCTCACTTCGTTCAGACGAAAGGGGTAGCCATGGGCACTCGCATGGGCCCCAGCTATGCCTGCCTCTTTGTCAGCTATGTGGAACAGTCGACCTGCTGTAGTTACACTGGCACCATTCCCCACCTTTTCCTCCTCTACATTGACGACTGCATTGGCACCACGTCATGCTCCCACGAGGAGGTTGACCTTCATCAACTTCACCAACACATTCCATCCTGACCTTAAATTCACTTGGACCATCTCAGACACCTCCCTCCCCCTCCTGGACTTCTCCATCTCCAGCAACAGTGACCGACTCAACACTGACATCTTCTACAAACTCACCAACTCCCACAGCTACATCTTCTACAAACTCACCAACTCCCACAGCTACTTGATTACACCTCCTCCCACCCTGCCTCTAAGAAAAATGCTATTCCTTATTCCCAAATCCTCTGCTTCCACTGCATCTGGTCCCAGGAGGACCAGTTCCACCACAGAACACACCAGATGGCCTCCTCTTTTAAAGGCTGCAATTTCCCCTCCCATGTGGTTGATGATGCCCTCCAGCGCATCTCATCCACTTCCCGGACCTCCAACCTTGAACCCCATTCCTCCAACCACAACAATGACAGAACCTCCTGGTCCTCACATTCCACCCCAACAACCTCCATCTACATCGCATCATCCTCTGCCATTTCCACCACCTACAAACGGACTCCAACACTCCCCTATCTGCTTTCTGGAAAGAACAGTTCTCTCCGCCACTGCCTCATCAGGTCCATGCCTCCTAACAACCCACCCTCCCCTTCTGGCACTTTTCCCTGTCACCACACAAATTGCAAAGCCTGCGCCAATTCCTGCCCCTTCACCTCCATCTAAGGCCCCAAAGGAGCCTTCCACATTCATCAAAGTTTCACCTGCACTTCCACACATCGTTTACTCCTGATGCAGTCTCCTCTACGTTGGGGTGACAGGACGCCTACTCGCACAGCGCTTCAGAGAACATCTCCAGGACACCTGCACCAACCAACCCCAGCACCCTGTCGCTGAACACTTCAACTCCCTTTCCCACTCTGCCAAGGACATACAGCTCCTGGGCCTCCTCCATTGCTACTCCCTTACCATCCAATGCCTAGAGGAAGAACACCTCACCCTCCAATCCCATGGCATCAACACAGATTTCATAAGTTTTCTCATTTCCCCTCTGCCCATCTTATCTCAGTTCCAATCTTCCAGCTCAGCACCGCCCTCATGACCTGCCCCACCTGTCCATCTTCCTTCCCACCTATCCACTCACTCTCCCCTCCGACCTATCACCATTATACCACCTCCATCCACCTATCGCACTCTCAGCGAGCCTCCCCCTGCCTCCCTGTCTCATCTCCCTCATTTATCTCTCCACTCCCTTGGTTCACAAGCCTCATTCCTGATGAAGGGGTTACGCCCAAAACATCAATTCGCCTGCTCCTCGGATGCTGCCTGATCTGCTGTGCTTTTCCTCCACCACACTCTCGACTCTGATCTCCAGCACCTGCAGTCTTTCTCCCGAGTACAGGCCTTGTCAACCCAATCTCCCCTTCTTTGATTCCTGGGATGACAGATTTGTCAATAATGGACTATTGCTGCATTTTCTTATGTCAAGTATATCTTTTCTTAGTTAAGATGATCAAAACTTCACACAATACTCCAGGAGTGGTCTCACCAAAACCCTTGATCCTGTAATTAAATACTCTTGCAAAGAAGGTCAATATACCATTTGTCTTCCTATCTGTTTGCTGCATTTGTCTGCATGCTGTCAGTGAATGGTGTACAAAGTTACCCAAGTCGTTGTGTACATCACACTTTCTCCAATCCATCACCATTTTAATAATACCCTGACACTCCATTTTTAAGTTCACATTTATCCACGTTATACCGGTTCTGCCCATTCACTCAATTTGTCTATGAGACCTTTTTACTTTCTATTAACCAGTCAATTCTGTGTTATTTTGTTGACAAACTTGGAAGTATTAAACTTGACTGCCTTATCCAAACTGCTGAAATGTATTATGAATAACTGGGGAACGAAGCATTGATGCCTGCAGTATACCACTTTCACCAATCTCTACTCCAAGTTAAAAAAAAGACTATTTATTCCTATTCTGCTAATCAATTTCTCAATCCATACCCAGTATACTGCCCCCAGTTCCATGTGCTTTGATTTTTGGACACTTACCTCTTTTCTGGAACTTTACATTAACATTTCTGAGAATCTAATTACATCTCATCAATTTGGTTCTTCCTGGTCTGTTCTGCTAGTTTTTTAAGCATGTTACATCAGCAGGTTTGTCAAATGTAATTTCCCTTTCAGGAATCCATACTGGATTTGTGGAGTCCCATTGCATGCCTGGCCATTACACATTTTTAATAGACTTCAGTATTTTCTTTAAACCTAAGATTAAGCTAAAGAGTCTGTACTTCCCTGCTCCAAAACCAGAAATTGCTGGAAAGGTTCAGTAGTTCTGGCAGCATCTGTGAAGAGAAATCAGAGTTAACATTTCAGATCCTGTTATAAGTAAGGGTCACTGGACCCAGAATGTTAACTCTGATTTCTCTCCATAGATGCTTCCAGACCCGCTGAACTTTTCCAGCAATTTCTGCTTTTGTTTTTGATTTCATTTTTTTATTTTGTATTTTGCTGTTATCTCTCTCCCTCCTTTTTTTAAAAACAGTAGCATTACATTTGTTACCCTCCAATTTGTCAGGAGTGATCAGTAGTGACAGAAATTTTGGAAGATAATAACCATGCATTCACAATCTTCATGGCCACCTCATTTAGTACTCCGGGATGTAAATTCAGACTTTGGGAATTTATCACCTATTAGTCCTATTAACTTTTCCAGCATTTTTTCTTTAAACAATTACAATTTCCTTCAATTCCTTCTTCTTAATAGTTCCTTGCTTCCTTAGCATTTTTGGGAAGTTATTTATGCCTTCTTCTGCGAATGCTGAACTAAAGTAGTTGGTTAATTGCACCTATTTCTTTGATCTTCAATGCCAAATCGCCCATTTCAGACTTTAGGGGCCTGGCATTTGGCTTTACTAACATTTCCCTTTTTATGTACGATAGGCTGAAAATCTTCCTTGCAAGTTTACTGTCATTCTATTTTTCTGCTCTTCTTCAATCTTTTGGCCCTTTGCTGAATTCTAAACTCATTCCAAACTTCAGGTTTGCTAGTTTTTCCAGCAATTTTATATAACTCTTCTTTGGAACTAATACTATCAAGAAATTATTTTGTTAGCCACATTTCCTGTTATGTTCTTTCGCCCAAAAGGAAAGAATTACTGTTGCAATGCATGTAATCATTAGCCATGCCAAATCTATGTCTATTTTTTTAATGAAGTTACTTTATCTACTACAATTCATCCCTCAAAGCTAAACAAAATAAATAACAAAGGTATAAAATTCTTGTTTCAAATTATGCTATTTCACTTTCTCGTTCTTTGAAGAATTCCATCATGTCACGATCACTTTTCCAAAAGGACATCTCACAACAATTATACCACGTCAAATTCATTCCTGATGTGGTTTAACCAGTTTAAAATGCAGATTAAAGTCACCTGTGATTATTACCTCTTGTTGTACATATCTCTAATTTCCTGTTGAATGGAATCTCTACCTACTGGTTTGAGGCATATACAGAACAACCTCTTATCTGAATTTTGCTCTATCCAAACAAGATCTCACGGTCCCACAAAAGCATTATCTGAACAATCAGTTATCCAAACAAAATGCACTGCGCCTGTCTCATTCGGATAATTGAGGTCGTTCTACACTCAACGCACACTAACGTTTCTTCACTCCTTGTTGCTTTTCAGTTCCACCTAGACTGATGCTGCATCTGCATTTTCTGAACCAGTATCCTTTTTCACTACTGCACTGACTTCACTAACAATTTTTAAATACATTTTTTTAATTTTTAAAAAAAATTTGCCTGTTATGCTTAAAGGTGCAATACCTTCTGATGCTCAGTTCCCAACCTTAGTCACCATATAGCTATGCTCTATAATCACAGTCATGCCATACCTGTTTACAATTATTTGTGTTGTTTATTTGTCTACCGTATTGCAAATATTACATGTACTTATCTATAATATCTTTACATTTGTCTTTTTAACATTTGTAGACATTTTTAGTATTACTGTACAGCCTTACGATGAGTGAGGAGGACAACAGTCATCAGGTACCCAACCTCTCTAAATATCATTCTCCAGGTTCAGAACTTGGAATGAAAAAATGTAACATTCTTTCCAAAGTTGCACTTACTGCCTTACTCAATCAAAACATTGTCATACTCACATGAAGATAACACTTCAGTAATGTTGTATCAATGATCTGGAGCAATTTTTTCTTTGACTTGATGATTGGTGTCCCTTCCACCAGGGGTGACGTGGTAGAGGGTTCTGAATCATGCAACTGTTTTACCAAGTGAGTTCGTTTCTTGGAAGAAATGAAAGAATTATAAAAATGCTAATGAAGGACATGATCACAACAATGTTGGCTTTAAAACCACTGTGCGCTTTCCTATCAGATCACTAAATGCTTCATTCCACTGTTCCCAGTACCCGCTCACCCACATTAAGTTCTACACATCTTCTCACAGGTGGATATAAAGCACTTCAAGTCCAATGATATACACTAACACCAGGAAACATACCAATCTTCCCAGTTATCTCCAAATTTTAGGGTACTTACTCTACTGTATAAATAAGACCCCTGCACCTCCCACTCTGCCTGGCACAATTGCGTCAAGCATAGAATCCCTACAGTGTGGAATCAGGCCTTTTGGCCCAACAAGTCCAACTGACCTTCCAAAGAGTATCCCACTCAGACCCATTCCCCCACCCTATTACTCTACATTTCCCCTGACTAATGCACCTATTCTACACATCCCTGCATACTACGGGCAATTTTAGCATGGACAATTCACCTAACCTGCACATCTTTGGACTGTGGTAGGAAACCGGTGTACCCGGAGGAAACCCACGCAGACATGGGGAGAATGTGTAAATTCCACACAGACAGTCACCTGAGGCTGGAATCGAACCTGGGTCTCTGGTGCCCTAAGACAGCAGTGCTAACAGTGAGCCTTCGTACTGTCCATACTGAGCCACCGTGCCGCAAAGCAGCCTACTGATCCACATTCTTTTCAGTTGCTTCCCAGGTACATTTAATTTGAGCAGGTCTTGAGCTCACAAGCACATCCATTCACAAGAGGTTAGGTATAAGCCCTACATCTTCTACCTAAGTTCATTTAAATCTATTAGGTCAGGGACACTTGGCACGTTTACCTGTGTCAAGTAGTCTATAAGTGCTAAATGTGCCTTCTCCAGTTCTGCAGTGGATAACGTGGGAAGAGGATTTGGGTACTGAAGCTGTTTCCTGTAGTCAGCTGGCAACAGATCTGGATACAGCCCAATTACATGAGTGGGATCTGCAAAATCAAATTCAAGAAAGATAATGAAGAGCACACAGTGAATTTAATTCAGCTCTATTTGGTAACAAAAACTGTCCAAAAATTGTAGCAGAGATAGATCATCATCGAGTCATAAAGATGTATAACAAAGAAGCAGGTCCTGTGGCCCAACTTGTCTATGCCGACCAGATATCCTAAGTTAATTTAGTCCCATTTGCTAGCATTTGGCTCATATCCATCTAAACCCTTCCTATTCATAGATCTATCCAGATGCTTTTTAAACATTCTAATTTAGCCTCCACCACTTCCTCTGGCAGCTCAGTCCATACATGCATAACCCTCTACATTAAAAAAGTTGCCCCATAGATTTCTCTTAAATCTTTCCCCCCTCACTTTAAACCAAGTCCTCTAGTTTGGAAATCTCTCATCCTGGGGAAAAGACCTTGGTTATTCACCCTTTTCATGACCTTCATTATTTTTGTAAACCTCTATAAGGTCATCCATCAGCCTCAGACTCTCCAGTGAAGATAGCCCCTGCCTACTTAGCCTCTCCCGACAGCTCAAACCTCCAACTTGCCAACATCCTTCTAAATCTTTTCTGAAACCTTTCACAACATCATTCTACAGCAGAGAGACAATAATTGAACGCAGTATTCCAAAAGTGGCCTAATCAATGTACCATGACCTCCTAACTCCTATACTCAATGCACTGACCAATGAAGGCAAGCATACCAAGCATCATCTTCACTATTCTACCAACCTGCGACTCCAGTTTCAAGGAAGAATGAATCTGCACTCCAAGGTCTCTTTGTTCAGCAACACTCCTAGGACCTTACCATGAAGTCCTGTCTTGATTTGTCTATCCAAAATGAAGCAACCCACACTTAGCAAAATTAAACTCCATTTGCCACAGGCCCATTTCATCAAGATCCTGTTGAACTCTGAGGTAACGTTCTTCACTGTCATATTTTGCATTTACTCAAACTCAGTCATGTGTTTCATGACTCTTCAGTTTGCAGATAATTTCAGAAGGAAACCATCCCTCCAATTTCTTGAAAGCATCACATTTTTAGTATTACCACTTTCCACTGTATTCTCACATGGTGACATTAAAACCATCATAGAGCTGTTGACTCCAAATTGCTTTCAAGAACTCCAAATACAGCACTCTCTTCTTTCACCTCTTCAACAGAGGAAGCATTAAAATACAAGTTCAGCATCACTGAGCAACAATTCATGCCTCATGAAATTGTTAACTGGAATGAAATGAAAGCAATAAGAAATATTTTATTCTAGAGGATATCAATGGTCTTTTCTTTTGAGCCTCAATTCTTTACTGCAGTGTAAATACGGTTGGCCCAAGTTTTAAACAATAAAGCCACTTTGTCACCTGTGCCAAGCTTCGCGAAGACCTGCATGGAGTCATCAAAGCGTTTTTGGCAAAACAGATTGAAAGCAAACAAGTTCTGAATATGGTGGATCTGCTGCCACTTATCGCTATCGGAGTCATCTTTCATTTTCTGAAACAAAAACAGCAACTCTTCAGACAAATACTCAAAAATGGGTGGCCTGACTTGATAAAACTGTAGATGTTATTGAATATCATTCCTATCAATGGCATTTGAATAGGTGCTATCCCATTTAGTAAAGAGAAACAGTACGAAAAGTATTTAAAGTAATGACAAAAAAGTCCATCCTGGCATCAAAATATTTTAAACCATCTTGCAGCATGCAAATAGAAGAAGTTGTAAATGGCAGCTGCTAGACAAAGAGACTGCTTTGTCTAGCCTTTCAAAAGAGGGAAGCTGCTACCTAAATTGTCAGATTTGTCACAGAATTCTAGTAACTATGAATAACTTTATAAAATAATTTTATATTAGGGCTGATATTACAAACATTACAACTATCGATAGAAATTAACATCCTTTCTAATCTTTTGCACTAAGGTTAGGAAAGGATTATAAATTGCATAACAGAGTTTGGAAAGTCACTAATACTAAATAAATAAATATACGATACAAATGGAAAATGTTTGGGAAGGCACATTACAGTCAGTATTAAAATGTGGAAGTGTGTGTGGTGTTGGAAAAGCAGCCGGACAGGCAGCATTCTGGAGCAGGAGAATTGATATTTTGGGCATAAGTCCTTCATCAAAAATGAGGCTTGTGGGCCAAGAGGGCTGAGAGATAAATGGGAGGTGGATGGGGCTGAGGGAGGAAGGTAGCTGGAAATGCAATAGGTGGATGAAGGAGGTGGTGAAAGTGATAGACAGGAGAGGAGTGTGGAACGGTAGGTGGGAAGGAAGATGGACAGGTAGGATAGTTTAAGAGGGTGGTGCCAAGTTGGAACTGGAATAAGGTGGGGGGGGGGGAGGGGGGGGGAGGGGCAAGAGGAAACTGGGGAAATCCACATTGATGCAATGGTTGGAGGGTCCCAATGTGGAAGATGAGGCTTCCCCAGACATCGGGTGGTTAGGGTTTGGCAATGGAGGAGGCCGAGGACTTGCATGTCCTTGGCGAAGTGGGAGGGGGAGGTAAAGTGTTCAGCCACAGGGCCGTAGGGTTGTTTAGTGTCGGTGTCTCAGAGATGTTCTCTGAAACGATCCGCAAGTTGGCATCCTGTCTCCCCAATGTAGAGGACACCACATCGAGTGCAACAGATACAGTGGATGACATGTGTGGAAGTACAGGTAGATCTGTGTTGGATGTTGAAGGCTCCTTTGGGGCCTTGGACGGAGGTGGACGGGGAGGTGTGGATGCAGGTTTTGCACTTCTTGCAGCAGTGGCAGGGGAAGGTGCTGGGAGTGGAGGGTGGGTTGGTGGGGGGGCGTGGATCTAACAAGGTAGTCAGGGAAGCAGATATGGGTGGGAAGGGAAATATATCTCTGGTGGTGAGGTCTGTTTGTATCATCCTCTGCCATTTCTGCCACCTACAATGTATCCAGAGTTTGGTGGGGTGGAAGATGAGGACTTGGAAGGCTGTGTTGCCCCTGTTGCGCTTGGATAGGTGAGGTTCAAGGGTGGAGGAGGATCTAGGCTTGACCATGAAGTTGCCAATCATTGATCATGTATTGAAAGAATTGGATGCGTAGATCAGAGAGGATGCGGTAAGCACGGAGGTCTCACTATTGTAATGCAGCATGTATTCATATCCTGTACTTTATTAAAAAATAAGAGTTTCCTAGAGACCTCTGCCATGCTGCACTGGCAAGGAGCTCCAAACAAAGATTTATTTGTACTGCTGAACATGGGACCCAGACTCCTCTTTAAAATCCCTCTTCAACAGTAACAGTTCAGGGGCTTTTATAGGATTTAGAATCCATAAGTACACTACGAAAGGCCAGCATTCACATGATTTCAATATTTCACAATGAAATCTGTTGCATTTAATGTAAATTAAAATAGCTACATCCTTTAAATGAGAACTTGTCTATGCATTGTGTGCAAGAGTAAAACATGTTAACTTTTATGCCACTGCTGATTAATAATAAATAAATTTACAAGTTGGCACTATGAAAACAGAAGCAGTTGAAGTATTGCCTCATTATCTGCAGCTTGAGGATGAAAAGATTAAACTATGTAAAATGCTAAATTAGTTAGGATTCAGTTATAAATGAAGCAGCTCAAAATGGCAAGTGGAAGAGAATTAAACAGCTAGAATTTAAATTTCATGGAGGAAAATCAGAAGGCATGAAAAGTAATAGGAGAAAAGCCAAAACGTTTCAAAGTAAGAGAAAAAGAAAGCATTGAATTACAAGGAAAAAGGGAATCCATGAAATCTGAACTGGAAAGGAAAGGGTTTGATTACACGGACTGGAAGTAGCAGGAAGCCTTGCCGATGGGTCATATTTAACTTGGGGTTTTGATTTGGCAACATATATCTAATACTTCTATTCAACAGTGAGAGTGTTAAAAAAGTTTTTGTCTTATTTCAAGTTCTCAGAGATCTGAGGAGTTGAGATATAAAAGTAGACTAGAACTACTGGGACTTTTCACAACAGCGTAGGAGGTTGAGGGGTGACCTTGTTGAGGTTTATCAAATCATGACAAAGGTCTTTTCCCTAGGGTGAGGGAGTTCAAAACCAGGGAGCATATTTTTAAAGGAGAGAGGAGAAAGATTTAAAAAGAACATGACTGGCAACATGTTCACACAGAGTCATTAGTGTTTGGAATGAACTGCCAGAGTAAGTGGTGGATGCAGGTACACTTACAATGTTTAAAAGACATTTGGATAAGTACATTAATAGGAAAGATTTGGAGATATATAGACAGATATAGACATAGTCTAAGACAATGGTTGGTGTGGACCGAAGAGTTATACAGCATGGAGACTGACGCTATAACTCTATCTGCATCCACAGACTGGTGTCGTTATTCGAATCAGAAAAATCTGTTCACCCTCTTTTCTCCAAGCTGCATTACCTACACATGCCACTGCACTGAATTGAATGTATTGATCTGTCTTATCTGTTCATTGTCCATATCTTTCTGGAATATGCCTTACTAAAGAATTAAAAAATAAAATTAATTACAACCAGAGACAATAAAATACATCCAGTAAAAGTTATGTGGAATAGTCTAGTATCTCTATTTCACATCTCTCAACATGATATAGAACATATTTTTTAACCAATGATCCTATTAAAATTATTTGACATGATACTGCAAAACTGCAGCCAGAGGTTGAGATCATTTCATCTACCAAATGCAGGAAGAGACATGGAGCAAGAACCTTGAATATACATGGAGCTTTTGGGGTAATTTCAGAAGATATGCAATTGTGAAAGTAAATGTTGTAAATACTTACAGCAAGCTGCAAGGCCAATTCAAATTGCTTGTCCTGGAGAAGCTGTCGGATCTGAGTTGCAATTGAAACTGGTACCAGTCGCCATACAAAGTGATTGCTAGCCACATAAACAATATTAGGCCTGGGAAGTGGAGACCAGAAGGAGAGAAAAAAGGGCAAAGAGATCAAGACTGGATCATTCATTACACCTCTCCAGCTAACTGGTTTATCACAAATGACTCCAGGTGACCACTATTTGATCATTAAATTATTTCTGTAAGAGGAGGGCTCTTGGAGCGCAATGGTAGTGTCCCTGCCTTTGAGTGAAGAAGCCTAAGTTCAAGTCCCACATGCTGCAGAGATGTGTCATAACATCTCTCAACAGGCTGCTTACAAAATATATATTTTTGAGAGGTGTTGAGCAACTTCTTAGAAAGGGAAGAGCAGATCAGGTGGAATCAGCTAGGTATTTGCATGCTTCTGGTGCTCATTACTTTGACAAGTTACACCATTCTTTAAAGCAAAAACGTACACCATCATAATTGTGTCAGTAGTGGTAGAAATAAACAAACATTCAGGCCAGTGTTTCTCTTTGATTGCTAAAACAATGCTGATCTTATGGCCGAGTGGAAAATGAAGATGGCTGAAGCAAAATAAGACTCTCGGACTGCCCATGTTGCGATACAGAAGGATGACATCAATGTGGAAATAAAAGATATACTTAATTACTGATTCATATGAATGTGAGATGATACAGTGGGTTTAAAATACAGTAGTACAAACAAGCTTCTGGAACATACAGCCAAGGGATAATAAGTAGCCCTTATGTTATCAGAATAATTTATATTGTGCTGTGTAAATTATTGGTTCCACACTATAAGAACAATATTGAGGCTATATAGAGTGGCATGTGTATCTCACTATTTCAGCTGAATAACATGCATTCTTCAGATAACAGTAACACTGAGCACAAACACAAGCATTGCAGTCTGGCGGACATTGCGGTCCTCTGCCATATTAAATACTGCAGGCTGTTAAAAGAATAAAAGGTACTGTACATTAACTAAATTAATCATGTACAACAAAACTATGCAGTGCACAACAGAACAGTACTATAAATTAATGTTTTAAGTTTATAGATAATACATATATTATATAAAATTCTGAACAGGCTTGACAAGGTGCACATGGAAAGGATGATTTCTTTTGTGGATGAGTCCAGAATTAGGGGGTAGAGATTAAAAATTAGAGAACATCCTTTTGGCTTGGAGTCAAGCAGAAATTTCTTTTTCCAAAGGTTGAGATGTTTTGGAGCTCTCAGGTCTTAAGGCAGTGGAGGTTGGATGGAGGTGGAAATCAATAAATATTTTTAAAAGGTGGAAGTACTTTGTCTAAGGTAAGGGAACTGAACATCAATATGGTTAGATGGGAATTCGGAATTTAATACAGAAACAAATCAAACCGTTTTACTGAATGGCACAGCAGGCTTAAGGAGCTGAATGGACTTGTTCTGTTTCTAATTGGTGTGTTCATATGTACTCACTTTAGTAATTTGTGGGAATGAATTCAAATCCCCCATTCCATGTGACACTTACAGTTTCCAGCTTCATAATGATTTTGCTCTCAGTTGACCAAAAACAGCCTGCCTGGAAGGATCAACTTCCTGAAACAAAAAAACACCCAAAGAACTGCGGATGGTGGAAATCAGAAACAAAATCAGAAAATTGCCAGAAAAACTCAGCCACTCTGTCAACATCTTTAGAGAGAAATCAGAATTAATGTTTCGTGTCCAGTTACTCCTCTTCAGTGACCCTTTCTTCCAGCAATTTCTGTTCCTGTTTCAACTTCCTGAAAACCTTTCGTGTGCAATGTTTGTTTTGCTAAGGCAACAAAATGGTCACATGCATTTACTTACCCTCCCGACGTGATAAAACGTGGCCTCTGCAGCTCTACACTCTGTACCAGCAGGCGTGGTTCAAAGGTACGGATCTCCACATATCGTGGCAGCACTGCTATGATATAAGGCGACTGATGTTCTATTGGAGACAATCATGAAATGAATGCAATTGCTTAGAAACAACTTTCTTTGAGCAGTTGTATTGGCTTTAGTGGGAAAGTCTGCTTAGTGTTTTTCTCTTCAAGGTTGCTACTAATAAGTACTTTTAAAACAGCGTGGCAGTTGGTTCAAAATCAATTCCTTGGCTATGCTGATTTAATTAATCTAAGCTACAATTATTCTCAATGGTAATAGTATGGGAGATTGAGAGGGAATAAAACCACGATGTACTCTTAACAATTCTGTGATTCCATAATTCAGCTATTTCTTGATATCACATTGAATGAATCAAATAGACTGAAGTGCGGCATTTATAAGTTGGAGACCTCATGAGGAAGTAGAGCTGGATCTTTCACTTGGTATTTCTAGCTGAAGATGGTTGCAATTGAAACTTACATTTGTAGCAATTTATAGGACTCTCTCATCATTGAAGATGGGTATATTTGGGGAGCATCTACCTCTATTAATTATATTGTTAAATTATTAAATTATGATTTTTTAAAAAATCTGGAATTAAGAATCTATGATAACCATGAAATCTTCGCTGATTATTGAAAAAACCCACCTGGTTCAATGCCCTCCAGCAAAGGAAATCTGCCATCCTCACCTGGTCTGGCCTTCATGTGACTCCAGACCCATAGCAAAGTCATTGAACTCTCAATTTAGCCCTCTGAAATAGCCTAGCAAGCTATTCAACTATACAAATTGCTACAAAGTCTTAAAGAAATGAAACCAGGCAAATCATCTGGTATCAATAGCCCATTCCAAACCCACAACCACTTTCATATGGAAAGACAAGGGCAGCAGATATATAGGAACACCACCACTTTCAACCTTCCCTCAAGCCACTCACGATCCTGCCTTGGAGATATATCACAGTTTCTTCACACCCACTGGGTCAAAATCCTGGAATTCTCTCCGTAAAGGCATTGTGGGTTAACGCATAGCAGGTGGACTGCAGCAGTTCAAGAGGCAGCTCACCACCACCTTTTCAAGGTCAACTAGGGATGGGCAATAAATGCTGGCCAGCCAGCAAGACCCTCATCCCACAAATGAATAAATAGAAAACAAATTGCTCACAATTGAAGCAACAGAACCGTGGAGTTTAGATCTAATTCACTGGTTGTCCGATCACTTAACTTTGTCTATCGCATGCTGCTACCACTATTTGACATTCAAACAATCTTATGTTATGGATTCATTAGTTTTATGATAATGGTAGTTAGGGCATATGTATTGAGTATAGGAGTTGGGAGGTCATATTGCGGCTGTACAGGACATTAGTTAGGCCTCTGTTGGAATATTGCGTGCAATTCTGGTCTCCTTCCTATCGGAAAGATGTTGTGAAACGTGAAAGGGTTCAGAAAAGATTTACAAGAATGTTGCCAGGGTTGGAGGATTTGAGCTACAGGGAGAGGCTGAACAGGCTAGGGCTGTTTTCCCTGGAGCGTCGGAGGCTGAGGGGTAACCTTATAGAGGTTTACAAAATTATGAGGGGCATGGATAGGATAAATAGACAAAGTCTTTTCCCTAGGGTCGGGGAGTCCAGAACTAGAGGGCATAGGTTTAGGGTGAGGGGGGAAAAGATATAAAAGAGATCTAAGGGGCAACTTTTTCACGCAGAAGGTGGTACGTGTATGGAGTGAGCTGCCAGAGGATGTGGTGGAGGCTGGTACAATTGCAACATTTAAGAGGCATTTGGATGGGTATATGAATCGGAAGGGTTTGGAGGGATATGGGCCCGGTGCTGGCAGGTGGGACTAGATTGGGATATCTGGTGGGCATGGACGGGTTAGACCGAAGGGTCTGTTTCCAAGCTGTACATCTCTATGACTCTATGCTGAATACAACTTTGCTGCTCAAAATCACCCTCAGTAAAGGATGTTTAGTTTTGAAAGCTAGACCAGTTAGCCCTTGGTTGTGCCACACAACACAATGGCGGATATTCTCATTCTCAGACTGTGCAGTGGTCATTTCCACCAATACTGTCACCCATCAATGCATCTGAGACAAGTAGCTGGGAAAAGCAACATCAAAGTTGGCTTTGTCCTCTTGTTGGGTTCCCTCATCATCTACTGCAGACCCATTTCAGCAGCTCCACCCTTCTCTCGGTCAGCTTGGGGAGTAATGGTGCTTCCAAATCACTCTTTGAAACTGAAATTCCCCAACCGGAGTACATTCTATGCCCTTGCTACGATCAGTGTTTCTTCAATTGGTATTCAACTTAGAATAGTACCCGCTCATCAGCTGTGGCTTTGTATAGATGGTTGCCTTAACCATGGCCTGACGTAATGAGATTTCATCGGGTCTAGTGTCAAATGTTGAGAACTACAGAGGTGACTCCCTCCTGATTGCATACCACCGTGCTACCACCTCTAGTGGGTCTGTCATGCAGATGGTACAGGTCATAAACAAGAACAGCAATGTTGTCGGGATCATGCACATACTCACTAAATTGTTACCTGCAGATGAGGTCAGGCTGATGCTTACCTTATCTGTGGGGGAGCTCTTCCAATTTTGGCAGAAATCTCCTGATGTTTAGAAAAAGGACTGCACAAAATCAAGAGTGGTGAGTTTGCCATTGTCTTTCTGACGCCTAGGTTGACTGTGGGTTGTTTGACTGGTTTCATTCCTTTTATCCTCTCTAGTGGTTGGATACACTTGGATAGCTTGTCAGTCATTTTAGAGGTGATTGAAGAGTCACGTTGCTGCAGGTTTGGAGATCAGGCCAGCTGACTTCTTTCTCTCAAGGACATGAGTGAACCAGATGGATTTTTATGGCAACTGAGAATAGTATCATGGTCACTGTGAATGAAACTAGCTTATAATTTTAACTTAATAAATTAAAATTAATTTCACCTACTGCCACGGTGAGATTTGAACCAATGTCCCCAGAGCACTAAACATAAACCTCTGGAATCGTAGTCCAATGACATAGTCCACTCGATTCCGTCTTGGTAAAATGTGCTTTCAGTACTACTGTCAGTATTTTTCTTGATAAATTGTTCCTCTCCTAACCAAAAGTCTCCATTGTCTATTTATACAGTGGATGCAAAAATCTAAGAGAATAAAAATGATGGAGAGGAAGCTGAATAGGAGGAGTAGGGGAGATGGTATACATTAAACAGTCAATTATATCCTTGATCTTGAAAGAAGAGCAACAGTTTGAGTAATGTATTTTGTGCCAAAATTGGGAGAGCTCCCGCACTAATGAGTTAAGCATGAGCCCGACCTTGTCTGAAAGGTATAACCGAGTATGAATAAGACCCAGACAACACTGCCATCCTTGAGTATGACCTGTCCCATCTGCAGGGCAGATCCACCAAAGGTAGTAACACAGAAGTATACAGTTTTCGCCACAAGAAATGCATTATATTTAAAATTGTCACGAGGACTTTGGTTTTGAAGAGTTGTTGAAAGTGGAGTATTTCAAGTTTTATGGAAATAGCCACAGTGGCTTACTTGTTTTAAAAAAAAAATTATTGACACTCGAGTCTTTTTTTTAAAAACTAGTTTAATCTACATTAAAAAATAGCCTAACCTAAAACAGATGACAGGTGATAATGGTTTGCTCTGCTGAAGATGCCTTATGGGAGTGGCTGACTTGAAGAGATTCTGGTTTCAGATGATTCAAGTGAAGGAAAGCTTGTTAAAAAAACAAGCTGAGCTATAGGAAGCAAAACACAAAGTGTTTCAGAAGATCAGCAGATCTGGCAGCATCTGGGGAAAGAGAAACAGCGTGAATGACTTGCATCAAAAGTTCCAAAGAGTCATCGGACTCTAAAAGTTCACTTTATTTCTCTCTGCCAGACCTGCTGATCTTTTCCAGCAATTGTATTTTTAATTTCAGAATTCCAGACCCACAATATTTTACCTTCATTGGAGTTAGACAAAAGCTTGTGAAGCAAAGCTGCCCAGCTGATCTCCCCTATTTCAAAAAAGAAAACCCTCCTGTTGAATTCAGTGTGAAACTGGTGTTCTTTTTAAAGAGTGATTGATATAACATCTTACACTGCATTTCCTGAGCAGCTGCATCTGCAACTCAGACAAATGTGATTTTGTGACTTGATCACATGAGAACTCTCAAGAATAAATTACCGTTCAAAATGCTTTTTCTTCAAGAAAACCAATCTCTACAGTGAAAGTTATGTTCTCAATTGCAAGAAAGCATGTGATTTGTGCATTTTTGGGATACTGAGGATAGGAATTTATACTTCTCTATCTCTGCCTGTGAACATCATTCAATAAAGACACAAAAATTGGTGAAATTTTGTTTTGATAGCATACCAATAATTGAATTTATTAAGAAACAAATCTGATAGATCTTGTTGTTTAAAACACATGAACTATTTAATTGATTTTCTTGTAACTTATCTTAGTAAAAACTAAATTATTTTTATTTTATGTTGTAACCTGTGGAGTAGTGAGACGAGTGAAACGGAGTACTCCTCTAGCCTGTTGTAATAGCACTGACTGTCACTACCTAATTATTAGTTAGCATCCATTGATTATCCTTCAGAGTCCAAGGTAATTACATACCCTGTAGCAATTCTACAAAATAAAAATCTCTTGAACAGTCGCAAGATATTTGAACAATCAACTTAAAGTTTCCATACCCATGGCAAGTGGAATATCTGTCCAGTTCAGGGCACATTTCTGAGTGCAGACTCCATCCTTATTCAGTACCACCGTTAAATCATCTTGCCCAACTGCCACCTTTTGGTCATCCAAAGGAGTCACAAGAGGTTCCAGTTGCTTCCCAGTTGGGAAAAGCTCCTTTATTGAACCTTTTCCATCCAACTGTTTAGAAGGGAGGCAGGTTATTCATAGTTTGAATTGATTCAAAATAATTTAATCAAGGTAACTTTAAACAAAGAGCTTTTAGACATACTAACAACACAACTGAATTTACTAATACATTTCCAATCCATAGTAAATCCACTGTGGAGATGAGCAAATCATGCTGCACAATCACATTCCTCCAGATACTTTGTTCCTGATTCGCACTGTTTTGAGGAAATAGTTAACTGTGTTCAAGCAATTCCTAACAAGACAGCAAGGCCATCACTCTCAAATATCCAAAATAAAGATGGAAATTCTCAGCAATCTACCAGGTAACAAATCATATAAGTTCTTGTCTCCCGCTAACTCAGTCAGCGAGTTTGAAATGATGATCAGGGGCTCCATTGAACATCTGCTGTTCTATACTCAAGTAACAGGAGACATTTCTTTGTGTGGCTAAACTAGCCAACTATTCTGTTTCTCCACCTTTTGAGGGAAGGCACTCCAACTTCTTCATTCCACAATTTACAGAAATCTAAGTACCTTCTGGTTGCAATACCTCTGATTGTCAGGTTGATAACCTAGTAAGTTGCTTGAAGAATTTTGTCCCAAGCCAAGTATACATGCTCCACTTTGCACCTACATTTAATCAAATGCGACTCATCCTCCTTCTCACCCTTCCATAAGTCTGCAGCCTTATGTTTTAAAGGTTGCGTTATGTTTAACATTTTAACCTTCAGTGAGCTTGTGTATTTAGCAACTATATGGTAAATGAAATTTCAGAGAACTCTTTAGACCACACTTGTGCAGAAAGAACTATTAAAGAATATTCATCCTGATGAAGTATTATTTTAAGATATTAGCATGATTGAAACAATTATTGGTATGAATACGTTCCGCTCAGAAGAATTAAATAAACTTAAAATAATCTATGCTTTTATCAGCTCCAAGGAGATGTTAAGATCTGCCCACATCTGTGTCATAGCCAAATGTGTCACAGAATCAGATATGCAGTACAGAAACAGACCCTTTGGTCCAACTCATCTATGCTGACCAGACATCCTAATCTTACCTTGTCCCATTTGCTAGCATTTGGCCCATGCCCTTCTAAATCCTTTCTATTCATATACCCACCCAGATAACTTTTAAATGTTGTAATTATATCAGCCTCCACCACTTCCTCTGGCAGCTCATTCCATAAATGCACCACTCTCTACATGAAAAAGTTTCCCTTAGTTTCCTTTTAAATCATTCCTCTCTTACCTTAAACCTAGACCATCTAGTTTTGGACTCCCCCACCCCTGAGGAAGAGACCTTGTCTATTTATCCTATTCATGCCCCTCATGACTTTAAAACTCTCTGTAAGCTCATCCTTCAGTCTCTGACACTCTAGGGAAAAATAGCCCTAGCCATTCAGCCTTTCCATAGATCTCAAACTCTCCAAACCTGGCAACATCCTTGTAGTTCTTTTCTGAACCCTTTCAAGTTTCACAACATCCTTCCTATAGCAGGAAGACTAGAATTGTACATAGCATTTCAAAAGTGGCCTAACCAATGTCCTGTACAGCCTCCACATCCCTGTACTCAATTCACTGAACAACAAAGGAAAGCATACCAAACACCTTCTTCACTACCCTATCTATCTGCGACTCCACTTTCAAGGAACTACGAACCTGCACTCCAAGGTCTCCTGGTTCAGCAACACTCCACAGGACTTTTTCATTAAGTGTACAAGTCCTGCCGTGATTTGTCTTTCCAAAATTCAGTAGCTCACATTTATCTAAATTAAACTCCATCTGCCACTCCTCAGCCCATTGGCCCAACTGATCCACGTCCCGTTGTACTCGGAAGATAACCTTCTTCGCTGTCCACTATATATTCAATTTTAGTGCCATCTGCAAACATATTAACCATACCTCCTATGATCACATTCAAATCATTTACATAAATGATGAAACCCATAGACTCTGGGAGGAGTTTTACTATGAAAGATGCTTTTACTGCTGACTCTCTGTTGTGAATGGCTGCATAACTACCTCCGTTTTGGACTAGTTTAAAATTGAAGATCAACAATTATGTTGCGGTGTTGATGCATTTTGGGAATTGTTGAAACATATTCTGAGTATTAATACAACTATGGGATGGGGAAGAAATATAGCAAAAGGACCAGGAGAAAGCCATTCAGCCATTGAAGCCTACTCTGCCATTCAATACGATCATGGCCAATCATCCAAGTCAGTAGCCTGCCCCCACTTTCTGCACTTATGCTTCGATCCCCTTAGCCCTAAGAACTATTCTTAACTCTTCCTGGAAAACATTAAATGTTTGGCCTCAACCACTTCCTATGGTAGAGAATTCCACAGGCTCGTCATTGTGTGAGAGAGAATGTTTCTTCTCATCTCAGTACCAAATGGCCTATAGAGAACATGTGAAAAGTGCTCCATCCACAAATCATTCTAAGTCACAGCAATGTTTTTGCATTTAATACAGTTGGCTGCATTTAGACGGCTTTGTCCATCTGGTGGGCAAGTACAAGTTTTTTAATTAATGCTTTGTACTCAGCCAAAACTTGTCAATGAACAAGGCAAAATGGTTTCCTAGAGTGGAGAATATCCTGGCACACAATCTATTAGCTACAGTTATAGATAGATACTTTTAAATCAACCTGTTCAGAGACGTTCTTACACACCTCTGGAAGAGGTGGTGGGATTTGAACTCAGGCCTCCTGCCCTAGAGTGAAACACTACAAGAAGCTACACTTTTATAGTAACCAGAAGCAACAGACTGGTTAACAATCTAGTGAAGCAGATAACTTTACTGAATTGGAGATGACTGAAGAATATCATAAATGTTTAGGATAAACAATGCAAAGCCAGCCAGATTATACTACCATTCCAAGTCTCAATCACATTTTGTTTCACAGTCATAACAACCCTCAATTTGGAGATGCCGGTGTTGGACTGGGATCTACAAAGTTAAAAATCACAACACCAGGTTATAGTCCAACAGGTTTAATTGGAAGCACTAGCTTTTGGAGCACTACTCCTTCATCAGATCGTTGGGGAGAATAAGATCGTAAGACACAGAATTTACAGCAAAAGATTACAGTGTGATGTAACTGAAATTACACATTCAGAAATATCTTGATTGTTTGTTAAGTCTCTCATCTGTTAGAATGACCATGATAGTTTCACTTCTTTCATACGTAAATCACAAAAACTTTTTTAAAAGTTACATTCTCAGGCTAACTTAACAATTCGTGTAGCCAGATAAAATGCTGAAGGCATTAGCCTCCTGTGTTCCCTGTCTGTGCCATAATGTTTAGACAGATTCTAATCGAAAAAATGAGTTAACATAGTTTTACATGGATTCATACGTTGTATTTTGCTCAAAAACTGCAACTCTGCAAGTACAAATTCACCCCACAAACGTACATGTGTGTGCGCCCACGTACGTGGGTTTATGTGTGCGTGTATCTGGGGTGGGGCGGTTGAGAGTTCTGAGAGACAGAATGTGAGAGTGAGAGTGTAAAGGGGTCTATGTATGTGAGAGGGTGCAAGTGAGTGTGTGGGAGTGTGTGTGTCTGTAGGAGCATGTTGTGACTGTCTGTCCGAGAGTCTGCATATAGGTGTATCTGTGTCTCTGCAGGAATAAGTGTGCATGTGCATGTAGTGCAATGGTGGCCACCTGTAGTGTGACATGAAACCAAGGTCCTGGTTGAGGCCCTCCCTGTGGGTACCGAACGTATCTATCAGCCTCTGCTCGGCCACTTTTCGCTGCTGCCTGTACCGAATTCCTCCTTGGAGGATGGTCACCCGAAGGTCCGAGGTCGAACATCCTGGACTGCTGAAGTGTTCCCCAAATGGGAGGGAACACTCCTGCCTGGTGACTGTTGTGCAGCGCCCATTCATCCGTTGCCATCGCCTTTGCTCAGTCTCACCAATGAACCATTATCAGGGCATCCTTGCCTGCAGCATATGAGATAGACAATGTTGGCTGAGTACCTGCCGTATACATGGTGGGAGGTGTCCCCACACGTAATGGTGGCATCCATGTCCACACTCTAACATGTCTTGCAATGTCTACCATGACAGGGTCGTATGGAGTTGTTCTGAAAGCCAGGCAGTTTGCTACGAACAATATTCTGTTTGAGATTTGGTAGTTGTTTAAAGGCGAGCAGTGGAGGTATGGGGAAGGTCTTGGCGAGGTGCTCATCCTCAATGATAATGTGTTGCAGGTCTTGAAGAATATGGCGTAGTTTTTCAGCTCCTGGGAAGTACTGGACAACAAAGTGTACCCTGTCGGTTGCAGCACATGTCTGTCTCCTGAGGAGGTCATTGCAGTTCCTAGCTGTGGCACGTTGGAACTGGTGGTCAATGAGTTGAGCATCGTACCCAGTTCTTAGGAGGGCATCCCTGAGTACTTCCAGGTGCCAGTCACGTTCCTCCTCATCTGAACAGATCTGATGTATGCGTAGGGCTTGTCCATAGGGGATGTTTTGGGTGGAAGCTGGAGAAGTGTATCATTGTGAGGTTGTCTGTGGGTTTGTGGTAGAGTGTGGTGCTGAGGTGTCCATCCTTGATGAAGATACATGTGTCCAAGAATGAGACAGATAGTAGAGAGTAGTCCATGGTGAGTTTGATGGTGGGATTAAACTTGTTGATATCACGGTGTCGTTTTATCAGTGACTCCTCGCCATGGCTCCAAAGGAAGAAAATGTTATCAATGCACCTAGTGCTTAATGTTGGTTGGAGGTCCTGCGTAGAGAAGAAGTCTTGTTCGAACCTGTGCATGGAGGATGTTGCATATTGGGGTGCAAATTTACTCCCCATGGCTGTTCCATGTGTCTGGATAAAAAACTGATTGTCAGAGGTGAAGACGTTGTGATCGAGGATAAAGCGGATGAATTGTAGGACAGTGTTCGGAGATTGACAGTTGTTGGTGTTGAGTACTGAAGCTGTTGCTGCGATGCAGTCATTGTGGGGGATGCTGGTGTAGAGTGCTGAGACATCCGTCGTGACGAGGAACGTTCTCGGTTTGATTGGTCCGGGGGTGCTGAGTTTCTGTAAGAAATCCTTGGTGTCGCAACAGAAGCTGGGGATCCCCTGTACAATGGGTTTCAAGATGCCTTTGACATAGCCAGAGAGATTCTCACAGTGTCCCATTGCCTGATATGATGGGACGTCCTGGTGTATTGGCTTTGTGCATCTTTGGAAGGCAGCAGAAGTCACCTACACGAGAAGTATGTGGGATGAGGGCACATAGGGAACTCTGAAGGACTGGATCCAAAGGCCTGATCAACATGTTTAGTTCATGGGTGTGTTCTTTGGTCGGATCAGCCAGTGGTTGCCTGTAGTGTTCCTGGTTGTTCAGTTTTCGGTACACTTCCTTGCAGTAATCTGTTCTATTCTGAAGGACAATGGGTCCTCCTTTATCTGCTGGTTTGATGACAATGTTGTGATTAGTTTTGACACCATGGATGATGTTGCGTTGTGAACGGGTGGTGTTTTCCACTACCTTGTGGGTATGGCTGATGAACCTGGCATTTATATATTTCCTAATGGTTTAAGCATACAGATCAAGCCCAGGGCAGCGGCCCTCTGGTGGGGTCCAAGTTGACTCCTTCTTTGGTCACTTGTCTACAGATCCCTGTGATGACTGTTCCGGTTCGTCAGTGGGCTTGTTGGGACCACTGCTGGCACCTGAAATAATTCCCGAAGTCTCATTCGTCTAATGAACTCCTCCGTGTCTGCTGCAAGAACCAAGGGGTCCATTTTGGTGGGGCAGAAAACTCATTTTTTAAGATTAGAATCAGTCTAAACCGTATGGCACAGACGACAGAACACAGGGGGCTAACACCTTCAACATCTTATTTGGCTGACACCAATTGTTAAGTTAACCTGAGAAGATAACTTTTAAAAAAAAGTTTTCTGATTTATATATGAAAGAAGTGAAACTATCATGGTCATTCTAACAGATGAGAGATTTAAACAATCAAGGTGCGGATTACTGAAACAGGGATACAAGATGAACCAGACTGGGAGTTAAAATGTCCAAGGATACTCAATATTCCAAAAGGATAGACCAGAAGGAGCAGGAGGTGAAGTTGCTTTATTAGTTAAGGATAACATCGAGGCTTTTAAGAAATGATACTGCCACGAGGAACCAAAATGCTGAATTCATCTGGGTGAACATAAGGCAGAGAATAAACCAGGAAATAATGACGGCTTGTGAGAAGGGCACAATGGTATATGGGTGATTTGAATGTGCATATTGATTGGATTAATCAACTTGGGAAGGGGAGCCTCAAAGAAAAGGTTCATAGAGTGTATGAGAGATTGTCTCCGAGAGCAACATGTCATGAAGCCAACCAGAGAACTGGCTACTTTAGATTTGGTATTATGTAACAAGGAAGGATTGATAAAATGTCTTGTAGTTCAGGATTCTCTTGGAAGGAGTGACAACAACATGCTAGAGTTTCAAATTCCGATTAAGAGAGTGAAGACTGAATTGCATAAGAGAATTTTAGTGCTGGGCAAAGATAATACAGGCCTGAGGAAGAAGTTGTTCCATGCAGGCTGGGCAAAAAATATTAAAGGGCAGGACAACTGAAGAATACTGACATATGATTAGGGGTAGTCAACATGGTTTTGTAAAGGGTAGGTCGAGCCTCACAAACTGTATTGAGTTCATTGAGGTGGTGACCAAACAGGTGGATGAGGATAAAGCCATTAATGTGGTGTGTATGGATTTCAGTAAGGCGTTTGATAAGGTTCCCCACGGTAGGCTACTCCACAAACATGGAGGCATGGGATTGAGGGTGATTTAGCGGTTTGGATCAGAAATTGGCTAGCTGAAAGAAGACACGGGGTGGTGGCGGATGGGAAATGTTCATCCTAGAGTTCAGTTACCAGTGGTGTACCGCAAGGATCTGTTTTGGGGTTACTGCCATGTCATTTATATAAATGATCTAGATGAGGGTATAGAAGGATGGATTAGAAAATTTGCGGATAACACTAAGGTCGACAGAGTTGTGGACAGTGCGGAAGGCTGTTTCAGGTTACAAAGGGACATAGATAAGCTGCAGAGCTGGGCTGACAGGTGGCAAATGGAGTTTAAGTTGGAAAAGTGTGAGGTGATTCACTTTGGAAGGAATAAACAGTACTGGGTTAATTAAGATTCTTGATAGTGTGGATGAGCAGTTATCTCAGTGTCTATGATCTATGTTCATAGATCTCTGAAAGTTACCGCCAAAGTGTTATGAAAGTGTGTGGTGTGGTAGCTTTTACTGGTAGAGGGATTGAGTTTCGGAGCCATCAGGTCATGTCATAGCTATACAAAACACTAGTGCGGCTGCACTTGGAGTATTGCATACAGTTCTGGTCACTGCATTACAGGAAGGATGTGGAATCATTGGAAAAGATGCAGAAGAGATTTACCAGTATTTTGCCTGGTATGGAGGGAAGGTCTTTTGAGGAAAGGGACTTGAGGCCATTTTTGTTAGAGAGAAGAAGGTTGAGAGGTGACTTAATAACAGTGAGAGCCTGTTTCCTCAGATGGTGATGATTAGCATGAGGGGACATAGCTTTAAATTGAGGGTGATAGATACAGAACAAATGTCAGAGGTAGGTTCTTTACTCAGAGTAGTAAGGGTGTGAAACTCCCTGCCTGCAACAGTAGCAGACTTGCCAACTTTAAGGGCATTTAAATGGTCACTGGACAAACTTATGGATGATAATGGAATAGTACAGCTTAGATGGGCTTCACAGGTCAGCACAACATCGAGGGCCGAAGGGCTTGTACTGCACTGTAAGGCTCTATAAGGCATTGGTGAGACCACACCTGGAATATTTTGTTCAGATTTGTTCTCCAAACTTCAGGAATGATAGAATTCATACACAGAATCCCTACAGTATGGAAACAGGCTCTATGGCCCAACAAGTCCACACCGACTCTCTGAAGAGTAACCCACCCAGACCCATTCCTTCTACCCTCTACTTACCCCTGACTAATGCACCTAACCTACACATCCCTGAACACTATGGGCAATTTAGCACAGCCAATTCACCTAAAATGAACATCTCTGGACTGTGGGAGGAAACCAGAGGAACCAGGGGGAACCCACATAGACACAGGGAGAATGCGCAAATTCCACACAGACAGTCGCCAGAGGCTGGAATCAAACTCAGGTTCCATGGTGCTATGAGGGAGCAGTGCTAACCACTGAGTGATGTGGTTGCAGTTCACAGGAGGTTCACCAGATTGATTCAAGAGATGAAAGGGCTGTCATGTAAGGAACAGTTGAATAGCTTGGGCTTGTTGGAGTGCAGAGAAATGATGGGAATCCAATTGAGGTATATGAAATGCTGAAGGAGATTGATAAGGTGTATGCTGTGCAGATGTTCTCTCTTGTGGGACAGTCTCGAACAAAAAGCCATAGATATAGAGTGAGAGGAGGCAGGTTCAAAACTGAGATGAGGAGAAACTACTTTTCTCAAAAGATTGTGAATCTGTGGAACTCTCTGCCCAGAGTGGAGTGGAGACAGAATCAAAAAAGGTTCAAGAAAGAAATTCTGTTTGATGAAAGGCAGGATAAAGGGCTATGGGGAGCAGACAGGAAATGGAGCTGATATCATGATAAGATCAGCTATGATCATGTTGAACGGTGGAGCAGACGCCAAGGCCTGAATTGCCTTCTCCTCCTTGTAATTCTTATGTCTTCAATATGATAAATTTGTTAGGTTACAAATACCCTCTTTGCCCATTCTCCATCATATGTCTCTGCATCTCCATTCGGCTTTATTTTGCACACCTGACAAGATTAAATTTTTTGTGAAGTGTCATGCTCAAAAACTTCAAACTACATACCCGGATAAGATAATAATCCCTTTTAAAGCCCACGCAGATAGAATTCTCACACCAAGCCATGGACTTAGGAACATCAGGAACGCTGAAATCTGCCTGTAACAAAGACAGATGATAATTGGTTTCAGTTGATCCCTCATTCTTTGAATGCGCTTCAGTTAGTATTGCAATATGTAGGACCAGCGGCCATTTGCGGTTCAGCAGGCTGGTCTGAATCTTAATACAATATTACCACGATACACTGTTCTCTCTCTCACATTTCAATTGCTTCTTTTGTCACAAAAACTATCAAATTTGTCTGTACTCTGCTTTCGCTACTTACTGAAGAATTTGGCTCACACACCTGAACAAACAATATGTGCAAGTAAATAGGCCATCATATAAACAACAATACTACTTATAAGATCCAATTTTGGTCTGTTTAGGAAACACATTAGATATATAGGACTAGATTTAATTCAGCCCATCATGGTGGGAACGATGATGGCTGGGGTCAGTGACAGGGTAAAGGGGGTTGGTTCTTTAAGTATTTGACCATATTGCCAGCTGAGCCAGCAGGCATTTCTCATCACTAAATGTTCTTGACCATACAGTTGTGAGGTATGTTCTTGAAGCTCTTCAGTCCACAGGAGTTAGGCACATCTACAGTGCCACTAGGTAGGGTTGATGTAGAATTTCACCAAGGAACGTCAGTTTACTTAATCAACGAGGCAATCCTCTCCCTCCAGCCTCTGAGTTGGCAGCACACTGCATCACAAACCAGCTGTCCATAGCAGTAGTGGTTATCATTCATTCTAAAACATGCGGCTGCACACCCTCTCTTACGTTCTGCATATGCTGATCACAACATTTGCTTCCGGTTCTGGATGTTGCTGCCACACACAGGCCTCAGAGGCCTGGGCAATTATTTAAAAAAATCAGAGGGAAAGCTGGTGGTTGCCCTTTTTTTAAATATAAAAAAAGTTTTGTTTATAACTCATTGAATCATAGAATTCCTAAAGTGTGTAAATGGGCCATTCGGCCTATCAATATCACACCAACCCTCCAAACAGCAACTCAACCAGACCCACACCCCTAACCTATCCCTGTAACCCTGCATTTCCCATGGCTAATCCATCTAGCCTGAACACTATGGGCAATTTAGCACAGCCAATCCACCTAACATGCACATCTTTGGATTGTGGGCCAAAACTGGAGCACGTAGAGGAAATCCATGCAGACATAGTGACAATGCACAAACTAGGGTGGCACGGTTGCTCAGTGGTTAGTTCTGCTGCCTCACAGTGCCAGAGGCCTGGGTTCAATTGCTTCCTAGGCCGACTGTCTGTGCGGAGTTTGCACATTCTCGCCACGACTGCGTGGGTTTCCTCCGGGTGCTCCGGTTTCCTCCCACAATCCAAAGATGTGTAAGTTAGGTAAATTAGCCATGCTAAATTGCCCATAGTGTTAGGTGCATAGTCAGGGGTAAATATAGGGTAGGGTTACTCTTCGGAGTGTCGGTGTGGACTTGTTGGGTCAAAGGGCCTATTTCCATACTGTAGGGAATCTAATCTAATCCACACGGACCAAAGGTGGAATCACTCCTCAGTCCCTGGCACTGAGGTAAGAGTACTAACCACTGAGTGACCGTGCCACCCATAATGAATTATCTTAAGTTCATTAAAGAAGCTTGGTAGAAGTCTGTTATTGCAGACAGCAGTACGAGAAAGAAACAATTGGCCATTTTGGCAATGGAGTCAACACATTTATACTAATAGCGTAACCAGTGGAGTAGTGGCGCTCGATATTAGCACATTTTGCCAGTCATAGTTGTAACAGGATGATGCTTTACGAGGACGGGAATTTGCAAATAGTCATTGTCTCAAACATCTGCTACCTTCTGGATGGTAAAGATGGTGGTATTGGAAGGTGTAAACACATGAACTTTGTTAGTTACTGCAGCACATCTTGGTCATGGTGTACATTGCTGCCACTGAGCGTCAGTGGGAAAGCAAATGAACACTGAAGCTGGTGGACGGAGTGCTAATTAAACAGATTTTTCCTGCATTGTGTCAATAATTTGGGTTTTGGATCCGCACTCACCCTGCCTTGGTGCTCTGTAGATGGTGGATAGGCACTGGCGAGTTATGGGATTATTCCTGCAATGGGTAGGTTGTTTTAGGCTTTTCTCACAAAACTTAGAACAATAAGAATTCCCTTGATTGAAACATACCAGATCTTGAGGGTGAAAAGGAAGCTTCTTCTTCAAAATAAAGTGTCACCCATTTAGGACAAAGAAAAAATTTTCTCAGAGGGTCATAGTCTTTGGAACTCTCTACCACAAAAGGTGGGTGAATATTTTTCAAGTAGAGGCAGATATATTCTTGTGAAGCAAAGAGGTAAGCAGAATATGTTCACATCAGTCATGCCATTATTGAATGATGAAGCAGATTCAAAAATGGTCTGCTCTTTCCCTGATTCATACTGTTGTTTTTTTTGAATTGCACTATCATCCTTCTAATCAGGCGTTAAACAGAAGCTCAATCTGTCTGGTGGATTTAAAAGATCCATTGAACTGGTGTGAAGAAGAGCTGGGGAGCTGGTGTTCTTTATATCTCTTTCACATTCATCATCACAAAATAAATTAGCTGGTCAATGATAGCTGAATGAAATCAGAAAATTCTCAAAGTCTAGTCACTTTACATCATAAAGAAGATGGATCAAGATACGACTT
The DNA here is from genome assembly GCF_037043375.1 of Chiloscyllium plagiosum. Taxonomy (NCBI): domain Eukaryota; kingdom Metazoa; phylum Chordata; class Chondrichthyes; order Orectolobiformes; family Hemiscylliidae; genus Chiloscyllium; species Chiloscyllium plagiosum. Next base: position 98,949,518 of record NW_028270146.1, on the reverse strand, counting down.
CTGCACTTCCATTTAATCTTCAGGAGATCATGGATTCTGGATACAGGCTCTTTGTTTTATAATATTTTCCTGGAGATCTCGAGTTGAGAATGACTCACCTGCGTTTCGTGAAACTCTCGGTCCCGCCAGTAGTAGAGTTGAAGTTTCTTCTTCACAGCTACACACATATTGAGAATCAGCTCATCACTGTCAGATCGCTAAAAACACAGAATACATTAACAATTGATCCAAGAAATCCCAGTCAGTCCAATTTCCTTTGGTTGAAACATCTGAAAATATATAATTGACAACTTGCTAATATGGAATATAAATATCTTGATGTACAAATCAACACAAATCCAGGAGTTACAAATAGTGTTCACAAACTGACTTTTATTTATATTGAATCTACAACAATTTTATTTTTCATTATTCTAACAAGTGACTGCATAATGATCACTGCAACCAGATCTTCCTCATCTACAATCAGAAGATAGAAAATACATCTTTAGGTCCAAAGATCAAACTTTCGTTCAGGGTTCTTCCAATGGCTATTAAGACAATGGAGTGGCTGAGCCATGCAACTCAGCCAGAAGAAGCCAGATTTGTAATGAGATTTCTGGGGGAGAAAATGGGCAATAACTCAGACATTGGTGATATGTATGTTTATACTTAATTGTGTATTAGAAAATACGTTTTAATGGCAAAACGAAAGTTCTGTTCTCTGAATTTTTCTCAGCTGTGAAATTCACTAATACTCAGCTGTGAATACACTAAGTCCCATATCAGCACTGAGAAGTGCAAGAGAACATGTCAGGAGCAGCTCAAGTGCAATTAGGAATAAATAACAAATACCAACTTTGCCAAAATGTTTATATCCAATTGAAAAGACATTTTAAAAAAAAACCTAGAAATCTGCCAGTCAGTTTTGTAGATGGAAGGCAGCGCTTGGCTTTTTTTTTTAAAGAAAAGGCTAAAAGATGAGTGAAAAATGTTGAGTAAGTTAGAACAGCAGTACAGCTTCCTGGAATCCCTATAAACCAGTTTTGCAACCATCTCAACACTGACAGCAATTTATCTTTTCATTGTCAGGAAAATAAAGCAGGAATATCTAAGGAAAACAAAAAAGACAGAACTAAAACAAAAACAGGAGAGGTTGCATAGAAGAAATATAAAAAAAAGGTTTTAACGAGGCAAAATGCCCAGAATACAAATGAATTTCAAAGTATCTTACAGGCCTTTCCTTGAATTTTTAAAATACAAGTTAGTTTATACTGGGTTGTTCCCAAATAACAGAGTCCATGTTAAAAATTATTATTCATGTCGATGCATAAAATTAAATTCTGAACCTGCATTCCAGATTACAATAGCAAATAAAAACACTGTCTAGTGTAGCAAGCATGAAGCTGTGCCAACCTGACTTTGATTAGTAGTCTCAGCCGGCAATAGTTGTTTGTGGTATGCTGTATTTTAAAAAGAAATGAAAAAGTATCTTGGGATATTTCTGGAAAATGCATGTGTGAAGACAGCAGTTAGTACAATTGCTTTATTTTACTGTATTTCCCGATCTCCCCTAGTCACTGTCTGGACTCAAATATAAAGCACTTATCAATGCTACAAGGTTGCTTGTATTGTGTAAATGTATATCAACCACCAGCAAAAGCTTCAGAATAAGAATGTGGTTCATTTTTCCAAAAGTGGTGGGGGAAGAGAATTTCTCTATTTTTAAAGGAAAGGAAGCCTGTGGAACTACTTAGGAGCATTAAAGAAACAGCATTACCAACAGTGACACATGCATCTTTATTTTCTCACATGCTCTCTCTACTTTATTGGTGAAGCCCAACAGAAGGAAAAACACAAATTATGACAGCAGCATCACTTTCTTTGATTTCTATTTTAAATTTGGGAGATATCCCATATTCCTGCAAAGCATAAGTAATACTACTATTTTGTACATCTTGCTTCTTACCTTTAAGTCACACGAAAACAGACTGGCACTTTTGGCCTTGGTAACCACAGTAATTTGTTGGAACGTAAGTAAGTCATGAACATAAATATTATTTTCTATAAGAGAAAGAAAATATTAGAACTCAATTAAGAAAAAACACACTTTTCTATTGACATACCAGTGTTCTAGCGTGCTACCTGTATGTTGTGGGAAAACGTCACTGAAACCAGCATGTCAGGTTTGCATGATGCTCTCTTAACTACTTTAACTAATGTTGATGCTGAAGGTGCTCACTCCAGTTTGGACTATCAAAAACCTGCTATTACACAAACATATGAATTCAGGCCTAAACCTACTTTACAAAAAAAATTATGGTTGGTATGTTTGCGTCCAGAACTCCACAAATACATTTAACCTCATTAACCTTTGATTTCCTTATCTAACAGGACACCATCTACCTCTGCCTTAAAAACATTTAATAACCTCATAATTCACCATTTTCTGAGGTGGAGCGTTCCAAACTTGCACAACTTAAGATTAAAAAAAGTCTCTCTTCAATCGCCTAAAAAGATGACATCAAACTTGTAAGCAGTGCTGCCTAGCACCGCTCTCAACCACAACTAATGGACTGGATATTTACCATCGTTTAAAATACAAACATGACAAAACTAGTATACTTCACTACATACAGCAAAATACTACAGGATTATTAAATTCACATCACCAGTGCACCTACTAACCTCAAGTAATTCCCAGAAGCTTAAACTTGTTCACCCTCTACCTCCAGGAAAAAAAAAACCATATATTGATTTATCAGACTTTACTTCCTAACTTATCTTCTCTTGAATCTTCATGCAAGCTTCCAGTACGACTGATTTTGAACCTTCGTACAAACTCTTATAATAGAGAAGCCAATGTAATGTTTCACTGCATTATCTTACAGAGTACAGAGGAACTTCGATTATCTGGCATACAATTATCTGAATGACAAATTATCCGAACATGATTGCAAGGTCCCGATGCTCGGTATTTGATTATCCGAATGAAATACTGCTCGCCCATGTCCTTCTGATAATTGAGGTTTTTCTGTAAATGTCATCAAACTGAATACCAGAGAATAACAACTAAGTTAAAAAGAAAATACAGTATGCACAACTTATGAAATATTAATTTGCAACAGGTCATAACAGTTAATCAAATGCTCAATAAAACAAAATCACACAGATGATTCAATTTGCTATTTATTAGCATATACACACTTAGGACTTATATTAAGGACTGCTTTAAAATACATTTATAAAACTGAATCCATCCTAGACTTTGTTGAGGGAAATGGGGGAAATCTACTGGTCATAACAGATGCTAATTGTTTTTCTTTTTAAGATCAGTGATGGAACACTTCCACCGAGTCATAGCACAATATGATTCTATTATTGAGAATGGTACATTTCCTGTCATCAGATTTGTATTAGTCGCAATGAGGTTGGTTTATAGCAATTCCTCAACTGCTGTCGCATGATCACAGGAAGGAAGAGTGAACTAAATCACACATTTTTCATATAAGCCCAAGTTCCAATTTGAATTAGTTCGAATGGCAATTGGAGTGCAACAATTAACTTTACCAACTCTAGATGGTTAAAATAAATAAATAAAAAGGTCCTACTCTTGATCACAAGATAATGACCGTGACTGATGGTATGCACATGTGGAAACTTGGCAATGAAGGAATGAATGGAGGTCAGAGGTTATGCACAATGATTCCCATTTGTCATAAAGCTTGCCAATGCATCCAGGTTTTGATTCTAACCAATGCCCAAAGTCTACCTGACTCAATAAGGAGTCAATGTTTCTATGAAGAAGGAGTCAATATTTCTAGGAAGGAGTAAAAAAAACCTGGAAAATTTCAAGACTGCCTTCTATTACTGTACTGAGATTATTATTTTCAAGTATACGAGGTTAAGAATTCAATGACCTAGTATCCAAACCCCTGAGGTTTCCAATGCATTATGGTGGGGTGCCATTTAGAAACTACTGATCACACCAGAGATTAACTGGGGTTTATTCTGAATGTTAAAATGATGACTTTTTATTTTGAAAGCAAATATGAGGATCTTAAACAAGTATGAACAATGCTTGACATATTGAAGGAGGTACATCCACACTGTGCTAGACAAACCACTCAGGCCAATAAAATTCTACTACTACTTACACTCTTCACAAGTAAATAGCTCTAATCACATTTGCTCACCCTAATCTCATACCTCTTTCTTCTGCCCATTTTCTGACACTGCGCTTTCCAATCTTAAATGTCTACTGCAATTTCTACTTCAAACATGAACCCCGAGTGAGAATCCCACATCATACAACACTGAAATGGGGGCTCTTGTGGCCCCCAGTAGTAATGCCTTAACTCTGAGACAGGACTCCTGGGTCCAATTCCCACCTGCTCCAGAGTTGCGCCATAACATCTCTGAACAGTTTGATGAAAAAAAATTACAACACTGTGACGAGGTTTCTGATATGTTTAACTTCTATTGGCTTCTATCTACCTGGCTCCATCCATTCGCAAGTTTAAACATGTCTTCTACATTTCCCACATAAACCTAGAACACAGAACATAACAGCACAGTCCAGGCTGTTCTGCCCTCAATGTTGCGCCAAAACCAGTCTGAAGCCCACCTAACCTACACTATTTCATTTTCATCCATGTGTCTATTCAATGACCATTTTAACGCCCTTAAATTTGGCGAGTCTACTACTGCTGCAGGCAATGCATTCCACGCCCCTACTTTTTTGAGTAAAGAAACTTCCTCTGACATTTGTCCTATATCAATCATTTCTCAATTGAAAGCTACCCCACCTCCATCACCATCCGAGGAAAAAGGCTCTCACTGTCCACCCTATCTAACTCTCTGATTATCTTAAATGTCTCAAAAAGGTCACCTCTCAACTTTCTTTTCTCCAACGAGAACAGCCTTAAGTTTCTCAGCCTTTCCTTGCAAGACCTTCCCTCCATACCCGGCAACATCCTAGTAAATCTCCTTTGAACCCTTTCCAAAGCTTCCACATCCTTCCTATAATGCAGTGACCAGAACTATACAGAATACTCCACGTGCGGCCGCACTAGAGTTTTGTACAGCTGCAGCATGGCCTCATGGTACTGAAAGTCAAGTCCTCCACAAATAAAAGCTAACACACCATATGCCTTCTCAACAACCTTATCAACCTAGGTGGCAACTTTCAGGGATGTATATGGACACTGAGATCTCTCTGCTCATCTATATTACCAAGAACCTTACCATTTAGCCCAGTAATCTGCATTCCTGTCGCTCCTTCCAAAGCGAATCACCTCACACTTTTCTGCACTAAACTCCATTTGCCACCTCTCAGCCCAGCTCTGCAGCTTACCTATGCCCCTCTGCATAGGTACAACATCCTTCGTCACTATCTACAAATCTACCGACCTTAGCGTCATCCTCAAATTTACTAACCCATCCTTCTACGCCCTCATCCAGGTTGTTTATAAAAAGCTGTCAACGCAATTGCTTACTTAGGCCAAAAGGCAGGCTAAAGCTGCAATATATGCCAAGAAGTGGCTCATCTAGAATGCTAGGAGAAAGTGAGGACTGCAGATGCTGGAGATCAGAGCTGAAAATGTGTTCCTGGAAAAGCGCAGCAGGTCAGGCAGCATCCAAGGAGCAGGAGAATCGACGTTTCGGGCATGAGCCCTTTTTCAGGGTCCAGAAGGTCCTGACGAAGGGCTCATGCCCGAAACGTCGATTCTCCTGCTCCTTGGATGCTGCCTGACCTGCTGCACTTTTCCAGCAACACATTTTCAGCTCATCTAGAATGCTAGACCTGTTTTAAGAAACAGCTAAATGTATTCGAGGAAAGAAAATTTAACATTCTGTACAAATCCAAATAGATCATTTGATTTGGTTCTAAGTGATGGCATTTTACTTTATTATATCTTAGAGATTAAATTCATTCATTGTAATGAACTAAACTGGTGAACTTGATTCATACATGAAAAAATAATTAAAGTATGCAATTAAAAGGCAAAATGTTCGATTATTGACATTTTGACATTAATTATCAAGATTGGGGGATACAGCAATTCCTGTTTACTTCTCCTAATGTATTCCTAAATTAACAAAAACAAGTTACTGAAGAAACTCATCAGGTTTGAAGGAGGATCACAGGACCTGAAACACTGAGGAGCAAGCAGAATCACAGATAGTGCCAGACCCGCTGAGTATCTTCAGCGACTTCTGTTTTCTTTCAGATTACCAGCATTCCAGTTCTTGGTTTTGTTTATTCATAAATTAACTTGCTAATGAAAATATGCCAAACAAAAAAAATGACGTTCCCAGAAAAAAAGATGCAATAATGGTGGATCACATTCTCGGCCTGTTATTTTTCATATTAAAAACCTACTAGCAGCACTGAACCAACTCGTCTAAAATTGCTCTAACTCTAATATACTAACTTTTAAGTTATTAAGAATTCTTAAAATTTACTCACTCATTCTACTAACTCATTGCTACCTCCTCAACCTCCTTTATTTATTCCCTGTCCTGATCCTGCTGCTTGCCACCTCTTAACCACAACTTTCTTCTCCTGCACCCTGTCCTAAGCATTTACTGGAATGAGGCCCAGAAGAGGGCTGATGAGAAGGAGGAAATCAGTGAGAGCTGCAAGTGGGAGAGGAAGAGGGAGAAGACAATGTAGATTGGTGAGAAGTGGCGAGTGCAAAGATCAAAAAGTGACAGAGGTGGTAAGTGGGTTGTACAGTGAAGGAAGCTGTGAAATGGAGAGGTGGTGAACAGTTTGGAGGAGTGGTTTAGATAGGAAATGGCAAGAATGGGCAGGGAGGGAGGAAGGTTGTCAAGCCCTTGAGCAGCATTCAGATCAGATTTACAATAATGGTTTTAAATAAAAACAAAAGGACTGTAGATGCTAGAAGTCAGATGCAAAGAGCAAACATTGCTGGAAAAGTTCAACAGGTCTGGCACTATGTGTGGAAAGAAAGTCAAGTTATTGTTTTGGATCTAGTGACCCTCGTTCAGAACACTTTTTTTGCTGATTAAGCTATTTTTGTTTTTGTTACTAGAAAAGTACTAGTTATAAGAGTCATAGAGATGTACAGCATGGAAACAGACTCTTCGGTCCAACCCATCCACGCCGACCAGATATCCCACCTGCCAGCACTCGGCCCATATCCCTCCAAATCCTTCCAATTCATTTGTGGGCGGCACGGTGGCACTGCTGCCTCACAGCGCCAGAGACCCGGGTTCCATTCCCACCTCAGGCGACTGACTGTCTGGAGTTTGCACATTCTCCCCGTGTCTGCGTGGGTTTCCTCTGGGTGCTCCGGTTTCCTCTCAGTCCAAAAATGTGCAGGTCAGGTGAATTGGCCATGCTAAATTGCCCGTAGTGTTAGGCGCAGGGGTAAATGTAGGGGAATGGGTCTGGGTGGGTTGCGCTTCGGCGGGTCGATGTGGACTTGTTGGGCCGAAGGGCCTGTTTCCACACTGTAAAGTAATCTAATCTAATCTAATCTAATCAAATCTAATCTAATATACCTATCCAAATGCCTTTTAAATGTTGCAATTGTACCAGCCTCCACCACTTCCTCTGGCAGCTCATTCCATACCTGTACCACCTTCTATGTGAAAAATTTGCCCCTTGGGTCTCTTTTAAATCTTTCCCCTCTCACCCTAAACCTATGCCCTCTAGTTCTGGACTCCCCAATCCTGGGGAAAATAACTTTGCTTGTTTTTCCTATCCATGCCCCTCATGATTTCATAAAACTCTGTAAGGTCACCCCTCAACCTCCGACGCTCCAGGGAAAACAACTCCAGCCTGTTCAGCCTCTCCATATAGCTCAAAACCCCCAACCCTGGCAACATCCTTGCAAATCTTTTCTGAACCCTTTCAAGTTTCACAACATCTTTCCGATAAGGAGGAGACCAGAATTGCACGCAATATTCCAATAGTGGCCTAACCAATGTCCTGTACAGCCGCAACATGACCTCCCAACTCCTGTACTCAATACTCTGACCAATAAAAGAAAGCATACCAAACACCTTCTTCACTATCCTATCTACCTGCGACTCTACTTTCAAGGAGCTAGGAATCAGAAAATTGGTGAGAGAAGGACTTTAAGACATTCGATAAGGTACCTCATAGTAGACTGGTTAGCAAGGTTAAATCACATGGAATACAGGGAGAAATAGTCATTTATACACAGAACTGGCTTGAAGGTTGAAAATAGATGGTGGTGATGGGAGGGTTGCTTTTCAGACTGGAGGTGTGCCACACGCATTGGTGTTGGGTTCACTGCTTTTCATCATTTATACAAATGGTTTGGAAGAGAACACAGGAGGTACAGTAAGTAAGTTTGCAGATGAAACCAAAATTGGAGGTGTAGTGGATAGTGAAGAAGGTTACCTCAGTACAATGGGATCTTGATCAATTGGACCAATGGGCTGAAGAGTGGCAGATGGAGTTTAATTTAAATAAATGTGAGATGCTGCATTTTTGGAAAGACAAATCAGGGTAGGACTTATACGCTTAATGGTAAGGTCTGGAGGAGTTTTGCTGAACAAAGAGACCTTGGAGTGCAGGTTCACAGTTCCTTGAAAATGGAGTTGCACGAAGATAGGATAGTGAAGACGATGTTTGGTATGCTTTCCTTTATTGGTCAAATCATTGAGTATAGGAGTTGGGAGGTCATGTTGCAGCTGTACAGGACATTGGTAAGGCCATGTTTTGAATACTGTGTGCAATTCTGGTCTCCCTGCTAATAAGAAGAAGGCTGTGAAACTTGAAAGGGTTCAGAAAAGATTTACAAGGATGTTGCCAGGGTTGGAGGATTTGAGCTATAGGGAGAACTGAGTGGTTCTCCCTGGAGCATCAGAGGCTGATGGGTGAGCTTTTAGAGGTTTATAAAATCATGACAGACTTGGATAGGGTAAATAGACAAGGTCTTTTTCCCCAGGATGAGGGAATCCAGAACTAGGGGATATAGGTTTAGGGTGAGGGGGGCAAGATTTAAAAGAGATAAAGGGGGCAACGTCTTCATGTAGAGAGTGGTGGATGTATGGAATGAGTTGCCAGAACTGGTGGAGGCTGGAACAATTACAACATTTAAAAGGCATCTGGATGGGTATATGACTAGGAAGGGTTTACAGGGATATGGGCCAAGTGCTGGCAAATGCGACTAGATTAGGTTAGGATATCTGGTCAGCATGGCGAGTTGGACCAAAGATTCCGTTTCTGTGTTGCACAGCTCTACGACTCTAAGTTGTGATTATTTCCCTAGAAGTGATGATGATGAAGAAGGTCTTTAAAAGAGGTCTCCTACTACAGGGAGAAACTGCTCTCACTCCCAAAATAAACGTAACCAGAGTATTTAAATAAATAGGAATTCTTCAAATAACGAGCAGTGAGATGCAGAACGTTTTAATGCATTGATATAAAACGGATAGCCATTCACTGTCTGGAAAAGATAGTTGATGCAGATTTTAGAATAATTTTCAAAACTGAATTATCTGCATGACCATAGGAAAGAAGGATAGGGTTTCAAATTGGATATAGAATGATTATCGAGAACACCAAAATAATCCCTGCACATTTCCAGACAGCCAAAATGCACCCTGAATGTGGAAAGATAGTCCATGACGTCAGGTGGCCACAAGTTATGGAAGATATCTGCATACGGTCCACTGATATCACCATGAATGGATGCATTTATGTGCACCACCGATATCATCATGGTCAATGCTCAGAACCATCAGTACCAGTGTACACGCTGATGTTGTCACAAATGCGCATGAGCTGTTGACATCATCTTGGAAGTTACTCTATATTCCACCGGCATTCGATAAGGAGATGGTCAAGGAAGTGGCTGGGGTCAAGGGAGAAACTCTGGATAGTTGGTTTGCATTGCAGTGATGCTGATACTGAGGGGTTTGAGAAATTAGGGTGAAGCCGTGGCACATTGGTAAAAGTAACGTCACCGAAGTCCCAGAGGATTGTAAGCCTGCTCTCTCATTAGAGAGGTAAGGAGAGACATTGAGAAGGCAGGACTTTCATGGTATCCTCAGCTTTATGGGAATTGAGCTCACGCTGTTGACATCACTCTAATGCAAATCAGCTATCCGGAGTGGTAATGGCATACATTTCTGGAGATATGGGTGCCATGGTAGTAATCCAGCAACCTTGCCTGTTCTGGCTTACATGCAATTACAGACTCTCAGCAATGTGACTGATTCTTAATTTCCCAAAAGGTAGTTAGGATTGGGAAATAAATGCTCACCTAGCATGGGCTCAATGGCTCAGTGGTTAGCACTGCTGCCCCTCAGCGTCAGGGATTTGGGTTCGATTTCAGTCTCAGGCAGCTCTCTGTGGAGTTTGTACATTCTCCTTGTGTCTATGTGGGTTTCCTCCCACATGTGCTCCAGTTTCCTCCCACATGTGCAGGTTAGGTGAATTGGCCATGCTAAATTGCCCATTAGGGATGTGTGGGTTATGGGGATTAGTTAGGGGAAATGTAGAGTAACAGGGTAGGGGAATAGGTCCGGGTGGAATACTCCGAGGGTCGGTGTTGATTTGTTGAGCCAAATTGACTGTTTTCACACTGTAGGGATCCTACGATGTTACCCAGTAATGCCCACATCCCATGAACGAATATACTATAAATGGATGAGGTGTGTACCCACGTGTGTACACATTTGTATGCGTGCATCTCTGTCTGTCTGTGCGCGTGTGTAAGTGTGGCATGCTTTTTGTGGAGCCTTCCTGAAGCTCTGATGTGGAGCATGATATGTCAAAATGATGATCATGACCTGAGTTGAATAAATTAGACGAGTTAATTAAAATCCTAAAAATTATCTCTCTATTCCTTTCCACTTCACTTTAATTTTTAAAAATATTCATAACCTAAGTTTTGACCAAGTTTTTGATCATCTGATTTAATTTCTCCCAATTTGGTATTGAACCATGCTTTATTTTGCAATGTAACCGTAAAGCACATTGGGCATTTTATTACATAAAAAGGCAATACAAATGGTTTTTGAAACAATCACTTATTGCATGTGTTTCTAAGGCTAAAATGCAACCGATAATTGGGTAAGCTAATGCCTCTGCACCCTGCTAAGCAAAACAACATATTTTTCCAGAATACACAAAACAAATAGCCTTTCATACCAAAAAACACGCAAGTAGCTAGCTATTCAAACTAACAATTTTTAACATTGCTAGATACTGCTGTTCAATAGATACTGTAATGAATGCAAAGTTTGATGCATAACGTTCACTTCCTCTTTGCTAGATTTCTGTTACGAATGCTATCTCGGGTAGCTCTAATTGTTCCTATAAACAGTCTGAATGCTGGTTTATTGATGCTGGTTCAAACTGTCCTTTATCTTTTTATCATCTTTTTAAGATAGGATAAGATAATTTAAGAGATTTTAAATTAAACTGTTACATTCCACAGTAAAATTGATGTACAGAATCTTAATTATGATAGACCCTGCTTTCACACCTTACCATGTCATTTTGATTTAAACTCAAGGTCTCCAAATTATACTTCAGATTTTCTTCTGCTTTTCATCTCAGTGGAAGCCATAACAGCTTCTTCCTTAGACTTCTCTTGCGGCAGGCCTGTTTCCAAATTTTGGCTATCACATTTAGAGTCATAGAGTCAGAGATATACAGCATGGAAACAGACCCTTCGGTCCAGCCCGTCCATGCCGACCAGATATCCCAACCCAATCTAGTCCCACCTGTCAGCAGCCGACCCATATCCCTCCAAACCCTTCCTATTCATATACCCATCCAAATGTTTTTTAATGTTCCAAATGTACTAGCCTCCACCACTTCCTCTGGCAGCTCATTCCATACACATACCACCCTCTGCGAGAAAAGGTTGCACCTTAGGTCTCTTTTATATCTTTCCCCTCTCACCCTAAACCTATGCCCTCTAGTTCTGGACTCCCCACACCCCAGGGAAAAGACTTTGCCTATTTATCCTATCCATGCCCCTCATGATATTATAAACCTCTATAAAGGTCACCCTCAATGGAAAATAGCCCCAGCTTATTCAGCCTCTCCTTATAGCTCAAATCCTTCAATTTTGGCATTATCTTGGTTATTCTTCCCTGAACCATTTCAAGTTTCACAACTTCCAATATGAAGCAGACCAGAATTGCATGCAATATTCCAAAAGTGGCCGAACCAATGTCCTGTACAGCTGCAACATGACCTCCCAACTCCTGTACTCAATACTCTGACCAATAAAGGAAAGCATACCAAATGCCTTCTTCATTATCATAGCTACCTGCGACTCCACTTTCAAGGAGCTATGAACTTGCACTCCAAGGTTTCTTTGTTCAGCAACACTCCCTAAGACCTTACAATTAAGTCTTAAGATTTGCTTTCCCAAAATGCAGAATTGAGAAAGCCTATAGCCTTAAAATTTGTCTTTAAACATTTAGACTAAAATGTAATGCTGAATTATAGAATACATGTACTACACTAGAAAATATACAGGCAGGAAGACTCAGAAAAAGGGGGTAACCCAAGGAATGCAGAAGATAGGGACATCTGGGCTCACCAAGTGATAACAGGATGCTATAAGGCAATTAAGAACATTTGCCTTAGCATCAATGAATCTGCATGAGAAAAGGACACCAAGTGATAACATTCACATCCATTCCTTTGTGAAATTAATGACAAGTGTTTGATTCTGACCCTGAAACAAAACACGGTACTATCAAAAGCCTTGTAATTAACGGTCAGATCCTGTCAATTATAATGGATTCTCATTACTCCTTGCAAGCGGGACAGACACACAGAGGGAAAAACATCTTTGCTGTTACAAGACCCTGACTTGAGAGTTCAACAGGGGAGAGGGAGAGGGAGAGGGAGAGGGAGAGGGAGAGGGAGAGGGAGAGGGAGAGGGAGAGGGAGAGGGAGAGGGAGAGGGAGAGGGAGAGGGAGAGGGAGAGGGAGAGGGAGAGGGAGACCATTTTAGTGCTGAGACTATTGAAGACAGTAAAAAAATTAACTCTTAGAGCTGATCTGCTATGGATTGAATTTAATTGCATTTTGGGACTTTATGATGATATTAAGAACATGCAAAGATTTTGTAAACATTTGTATAAAGGAAGCCACTTTGTATCAGCAGATTGGAGTAGCCTGCTGGAAAACTTGAAGAGCTGGTACCCTACTCTCCAAGGTTATTAGAACCTAGTTAGTTTAGCTTATAGATATCAGTGTTATGTTGCAACAATGATGCTATTAGTGAATGAAGGGAATGACTAGAATTAAAGTAAACGGTCTTTAAGAGGTTTTTATTCCATACTTCCAAAGAGTACGATATCCAGGACGAACCAAGAGAGAGGCTTTAAAGGTCTGAGTCCATAAGGGATTCCCTGGGCCTTTTCAAAACTCCACTTCAACAGCACCCCACATTTATCCAAATTAAACTCCAACTGCCACTTCTCAGCCCATTGGCCCATCTGATCAAGATCCTGTTGTAAACAGCGGTAACCTTCTTCGCTGTCCACTACCCTTCCAATTTTGGTGTCATTTGCAAACTTACTAACTATAGCTCTTATGCTCACATCCAAATCATTTACATAAATGACAAAAAGAAGTGGACCCAGCACTGATCCTTGTGGCACTCTACTGGTCACAGACCTCCAGTCTGAAAAACAACCCTCCACCACCACCCTCTGTCTTCTACCTTTGAGCCAGTTCTGTATCCAAATGGAGAGTTCTCCCTGTATTCTATGAGATCTAACCTTGCTAACCAGTCTCCCATGGGGAACCTTGTCAAATGCATTACTGAAGTCCATATTGATCACATCTACCGCTCTGCCCTCATCGATACGCGTTGTTACTTCTTCAAAAAACATCAATCAAGTTTGAGAGACATGATTTTCCACGCATAAAGCCATGTTGACTATCCCTAATCAGTCCTTGCCTTTCCAAATACATGTATATCCTGTCCCTCAGGATTCCCTCCAACACTTGCCCACCACCATCACGCTCACTGGTCTATAATTCCCTGGCTTGTCCTTACCACCTTTCTTAAACAGCGGCACATTAGCCAATCTCCAGTCTTCCGGCACCTCACCTGTGACTATTGATGATACAAATATCTTAGCAAGAGGCCAGCAATCACTTCCCTAGCCTCCCACAGCGTTCTAGGGTACACCTGATCAGGTCCTGGGGATTTTTCCACTTTTATGCATTTCAATACATCCAGTACTTCCTCCTCTGTAATCTGGACATTTTGCAAGACGGCACCATCTAATTCCTTACATTCTATACCTTCAATGTCCTTTTCCACAGTAAATACAGATGCAAAATACTCATTCAGTATCTGCCCCATTTTCTGCAGCCCCACACAAAGGCTGCCTTGTTAATCTTTGAGGGGCCGTATTCTCTCCCTAGTTACCCTTTTGTCCTTGATGTATTTGTAAAAATCTTTTGGACTCTCCTTAATGCTAGTTGCCAAAGCTATCTCATGTCCCTTTTTGCCCTCCCGATTTCCCTCAAGTATAATCCTACAACCTTTATACTCTTCTAAGGATTCACTCGATTTATCTCATGCTTCCTTCTTTTCCTTAACCAAACCTCAATTTCGTTAGTCATCCAGCATTCCCTATACCCATCAGCTTTTCCATTCACCCTAACAGGAATATACTTTCTCTGGACTCTCGTTACCTCATTTCTAAAGGCTTCCCATTTTCCAGCCGTCCCTTTACCTGCGAACATTTGCCCCCAATCAGCTTTTGAAAGTCCTTGCCTAATACCGTCAAAATTGGCCTTTCTCCAATTCAGAACTTCAACTTCTGGATCTGGTCTATCATTTTCCATCACTATTTTAAATCTAATAGAATTATGGCCGCTTGCCCCAAAGTGCTCCCCCACTAACACCTCAACCTGCCCTGCCTTATTTCCCAAGAGTAGGTCAAGTTTTGCACCTTCTCTAGTAGGCACATCCACATACTGAATCAGAAAATTGTCTTGTTCACTTAAATTCATCTCCATTTAAACCCTTAACACTGTGGCAGTCCCAGTCTATTTTGGAAAGTTAAAATCCCCTTCCATAACCACATTATTCTTACGGATAACTGAGATCTCCTTACAAGTTTGTTTCTCAATTTCCCTCTGACTATTAGAGGGTCTATAATAAAATCCCAATAAGATGATAATCCCTTTCTTATTTCTCAATTCCACCCAAATAATTTCCCTGGATGTATTTCTGGGAATATCCTCCCTAACTACAGCTGTAATGCTATCCCTTATCAAAAACGCCACTTACCTTCCTCACTTGCGTACCTTCCTAATCTTCCTGTAGCATTTGTATCCTGGAACATTAAGCTGCCAGTCCCGTCCATCCCTGAGCCATATGTTTCTGTAACTGCTATGATACCCCAGTCCCATGTTCCTAACCATGCCCTGAGTTCATCCGCTTTCCCTGTTAGGCCCCTTGCATTGCAATAAATGCAGTTTAATTTATTACTCCTACCTTGTCCCATGCTGTCCTGACTGTGACTAGTTTCTGTTCTCAACTGTACCAGTCTCAGATTGACCTCTTTCCTCACTATCTTCCTGGGTTCCATCCCCTCACCTTACTAGTTTGAATCCTCCTGAGTAGCTCGAGGAAATTTCCCTGCCTGTATATTAGTACCCTTCCAATTTAGGTGCAATTCATCCCTCTTATACAGGTCACTTCTGCCCAAAAAGAGATTCCAATGATCCAAAAATGTGAATCCTTCTCCCATACACCATGTCCTCAGCCATGCATTCATCTGCCCTATACTCCTATTCCTGCCCTCATTAACTCGTAGCACTGGGAGTAATTCAGATACTTCTACTCTTGAGGACCTCCTTTTTAAATTCCTGCCTAATTCTCTGCAATGTCCCTTCAGAATCTCAACCTTTTCCCTTCCTTTATCATTGGTTCCAATGTGCACAAGGACCTCCGGCTGACCCCACTCCCCCTTGAGAACATTCTGCATCCTCTCTGAGACATCCTTGATCATGGCACCAGAGAAGCAAAACACCATTCTGATTTTTCTCTGCTGGCCACAGAAACTTATGTCTGTACCTCGGACTAGAAAGTCTCCTAACACAATCGATCTCTTGGAACCCAACGTACCCCTCATTGCATTACGCCAGTCTCAATACCAGAAACTTGGCTGTTTCGTGCTACGTTCCCCTGAAAATCCGTCACCCCTACATTTTCCAAAACAGTATACTTGTTTGAAATGAGGTTTGAAATGGGGATTGGGCGGCATGGTGGTTAGCATTGCTGCCTCACAGCGCCAGAGACCCAGGTTCAATTCCCGCCTCAGGCGACTGACTGTGTGGAGTTTGCACGTTCTCCCCGTGTCTGCGTGGGTTTCCTCCGGGTGCTCCGGTTTCCTCCCACAGTCCAAAGATGTGCAGGTCAGGTGAATTGGCCATGCTAAATTGCCCGTAGTGTTAGGTAAGGGGTAAATGTAGGGGTATGGGTAGGTTGCGCTTCGGCGGGGCGGTGTGGACTTGTTGGGCCGAAGGGCCTGTTTCCACTCTGTAATTAATCTAATCTAAATCTAATCTAATCTAAGACTCCTTACTAACTGCCTACCTTTCTTACCTTTTCTGGAGTTAACCCATTTATGTGATTGCATCTGTGACTTTTCCCTCTTCCTATAACTGCCATCACATTGCCTTGCTCTTGTAAATTCCTCATTGCCTCTAACTGTCTCTCCAACTGATCCATTCGATCTGACAGGATTTGCAACCAACAGCATTTATTGCAGACATGATCCTCAGTAACCCGTAAACTCTCCCTAAACTCTCACATCCGACAAGAAGAGCATATCACTCTACTAAAGGCCATTTTTACTCCTTCACAATCTACAGACCCAGAAAATTATACCTGTCTTATTCGTCGACACTGCTCCAGGTTAAATGAACAGTTATGGCTTATATTTTAAGTTTAATCAAGAGACATATCAAGAAAGAACCCACTTTACTCACTACTGCAGACTTACTGTAAGGCCACACTTAAATATTCACTTCTGTTTCTGTTCTGTTACCTCTCCCAAACAAGTTCCTCCAAGATCAGATGTGAATTTCACTGTTTGTTGATTTTCCCAGAGGCACTCCGATTGCCAGCGATACATGAATTCAAAGAGCAAAGGCAGTAACTGTGCAGGTTCACTGTGGTGTCAGTTTCTTTCTCTTTCTCTCCTGCACTGACCTCACCATGTGCTTCCTTTGTCTGTTCCTCTCCCTTTTAAAACTGCTGTTGTTTTAACTTTTTTTTCCTCCAAAGTTCCAAAACAATGCAACAGCACACAAAACAGTGTGTGCTGTTGCAGTGTGTGCTGCTCCTGGAATTCGAGGAGATCACCTCCAATACCTAAAACACCTCAACAAAAAAAGGAACACCCTGTTACAGCCAGAAATTTTTTCCGTCCTCCATCTTGGATTACCCAGAATCTTAACTCTTAACGACCAACAATAGAAGCAGAGTATGATCTGGGGAGAGCAATCTTTGAGTGTTGGGGAGTGGCAAGAGAGAAATAAAATCTTATTCTGAAGCAGATTTAATTTTTACTTTCTTGTGGCTCATTGTTCTATGCCATCTGACACTTTGAAACAAAACAACAGGGACAACAGTGCAAGATGTTTTTTAAAAAACAAAGACTGCTTTAAGAAAATCATATCAACAAAATGGCTAAATGTATCGGAAAACCTGAATAAATCCATCAATGATGCAATGAACTTGTATACAAGGTGACGTTTACTCTGGAAAACCAGTTGATGATGCATTCAACTGGAGTTCATCTTTACATTTATATCTTCCCGAGATTGCACATTACAACCCTGCATCTCCTAACACAACACCCACAGTTCTAGACTATTTTCATAGGAGCTCAAGTGAATTCGGAGTTAATGCCCACGACTTGCAAAACAATTGAATTTAGTCACTACATCTTAACAGCAACTACTCACTTAATTTTGAGAGTATTATAATTAACTGGCAACATAAATAAGCTACATTTTCTAAAATTATTGCACTGGTGTAGAAAATAATTCCTGTGTTCATATGGACTAAACATCAACAGTTCAAATTTAACTTACCCAGGAGAGAGATCAGTATTTTAAATTGGGATACAACATATAACTGGAAAAAAAAGATTAAAAAATTTCAGGATGGAACAATATAACTAAATTACACATCAGTCATGCTCAATCACAGGACTCAGCTTAGCTCTCACATTTAGCATTCTTAATTAATTAAAAGTTCAATTAAAAAAGGAGACACGTACGTTGTAGCATGTGAAAGGTGCACAATTGGCAAAATTGCCAACACAAATTAATGGAAAGAACTCACATATCAATGTAAGGTAATGGAAATCAAAATTGTTTGTAAATTAAGAAGAACTCTTCCCCAATTGCAAGCCCTTTATAAAAATGTCAAAAGAAGAATTGGATGTGCAGCCAGGGCAAGTACCAGTATAGGAGAAAGTGAGGAGTGCAGATGCTGGAGAGTCAGAATGGATACATAGTAGAGCTGAAAAAAGCACAGCAAGTCAAGCAGAGAAGGGCAGTCAAATTTTTAGTTCAGAATCTTCATCAGTCCTGATGAAAGGTTCTGACCTGAAACGTTGACTCCCCTTCTCCTCTGATGCTACTCGACCTACTGTGCTTTTCCAAGCTTCACTTTTCATTCACCCCAAATTCTTTCCCGCCGTACCGACCAGTACCCTTCCACTGAATCTTTCCCGCCGTACCGACCAGTACCCTTCCACTGAAACAAACCTGACTGCCCTGGCCGACTCATTGTCTCCGCCTGCTCCCGCCCCACCGAACTCATCTCTGCGTACCTTGACACCGTCCTGTCCCCCTTAGTCCAAGAACTCCCCACCTACGTTCGGGACACCACCCATGCACTCCACCTGCTCCACGATTTTCACTTCCCCAACGCCTTATTTTCACCATGGACATCCAGTCCCTGTACACCTCCATCCCCCATCACGAAGGACTCAAAGCCCTCCGCTTGTTTCTTTCCCACCGTACCGACCAGTACCCTTCCACTGACACCCTCCTTCGACTGACTGAACTGGTCCTCACCTTGAACAACTTCTCTTTCCAACCCTCCCACTTCCTCCAAACGAAAGGAGAAGCCATGGGCACCCGCATGGGCCCCAGCTCTGCCTGCCTCTTCGTAGGATATGTGGAACAATCCATCTTCCGCAACTACACTGGCCCCACCCCCCACCTTTTCCTCCGCTACATCGATGACTGTATCGGCGCCGCCTCGTGCTCCCACGAGGAAGTTGAACAGTTCATCCACTTCACCAATACTTCCACCCCGACCTCAAATTCACCTGGACAGTCTCAGATTCCTCCCTCCCCTTCCTCGACCTTTCTATTTCTATCTCAGGCGACCGAATCAACACGGACATCTACTACAAACCGACCGACTCCCACAGCTACCTGGACTGCACCTCCTCCCATCCTGCCCCCTGTAAAAACGCCATCCCATTCTCCCAATTCCTTCGACTCCGCCGCATCTGCTCCCAGGAGGACCAGTTCCAAAAACACACAACCCAGATGGCCTCCTTCTTCAAGGACCGCAATTTCCCCCCCGACGTGGTCGACGATGCCCTCCACCGCATCTCTTCCACTTCCCGCTCCTCCGCCCTTGAACCCCGCCCCTCCAACCGCCACCAGGACAGAACCCCATTGGTCCTCACCTACCACCCCACCAATCTCCATGTACAGCGCATCATCCGCCGTCATTTCCGCTACCTCCAAACGGACCCCACCACCAAGGATATATTTCCCTCCCCTCCCCTATCAGCATTCCGTAAAGACCACTCCCTCCGTGACTCTCTCGTCAGATCCACACCCCCCACCAACCCAACCTCCACTCCCGGCACCTTCCCCTGCAACCGCAGGAGGTGCAGGACTTGCGCCCACACCTCCCCCCTCACCTCCCTCCAAGGCCCCAAAGGAAACTTCCATATCCGCCACAGATTCACCTGCACCTCCACACATATCATCTATTGCATCCTCGGCACCCGATGTGGCCTCCTCTATATTGGGGAGACAGGCCGGCTACTTGCGGAGCATTTCAGAGAACACCTCTGGGACACCCGGACCAACCAACCCAACCACCCTGTAGCTCAACATTTCAATTCCCCCTCCCACTCCACCAAGGATATGCAGGTCTTTGGACTCCTCCATCGTCAGACCACAACAAAACGACGGTTGGAGGAAGAACGCCTCATCTTCCGGCTAGGAACCCTCCAACCACAAGGGATGAACTCGGATTTCACCAGTTTCCTCATTTCCCCTCCCCCCACCCTGTCTCAGTCAAATCCATCAAATTCAGCACCGCCTTCCTAACCTGAGATCTTCTTCCCGACCTCTCCGCCCCCACCCCAGTCTGACCTATCACCCTCACCTTGACCTCTTTCCACCTATCACATTTTCGACGCCCCTCCCCCAAGTCCCTCCTCCCTACCTTTTATCTTAGCCTGCTGGACAAACTTTCCCCATTCCTGAAGAAGGGCTTATGCCCGAAACGTCGATTCTCCTGTTCCCTGGATGCTGCCTGACCTGCTGCGCTTTTCCAGCAACACATTTCCAGCTCATTCACCACAAATACCACTATAACTGATGTGACAAGGTCTTCCATACAATGAGACAAGGAAATGGACTGAGTGTGCATTTAAGTTATTAGCATAATCATTAACCTTGCTATTGTTATGACTAAACTGTGAAGTAAGCAGCAAGAATTGATTCCCACTATTTCACAAGTTGTCAGAAACTTGTAAACACTCTACTAAACCAACAAGGCAACAAATTTGTCAGAGTGACTGCAATCCTGGACAAATTCAACTGACAGATTGTCTCTTTAAAAGAAATTAACTGTTTATAGTAAACAGATAACTTTTAACAAATGGCAGAGAAATGATTACAAATCCATAATTATGCAACTCAACCTCTACTCCTTAAAACTCCAAATACACACACACACACATATTCACAATTAAAAATCGCACAACACCAGCTTATAGTCCAACAGGTTTAATTGGAAGCACACTAGCTTTTGGAGCATCGCTCCTTCATCAGGTGGTTGTGGAGGACACAATTGTAAGGCACAGAATTTATAGCAAAAATGTACAGTGTGATGTAACTGAAATTATACATTGAAAAATACCTTGATTTTCTGTTGAGTCTTTCAACTGTTCGAATACCATGATAGTTTCACTTCTTTCATGTATAAATGACAAAACCTTTGTTTAAAAGTTGCATTCTCAGCTTAACTGTAAAAATTGGTGTGAGCTAGATAATACGTTGAAGGTGTTAGCCCCCTGTGTTCTCTGTCTATGCCATGATGTTTAGATTGATTCTAATCTAAAAAGTGAGATAACGGTTTTCTACATGAATTGATGCAGTTTTTGAACAAAACACAATGTAATTCTGCAAGTACAAATTCACCCCACAAAATATACGTACATGTGTGCATGTCGATTTTTGTGTCTGTGCGTGTGTCTGCCTGTCTGTCTGGGTTTGGGGGTTGTGGGTGTCTGAGAGAGAGAGTGAATATGTGTGTGCATGAGTGTAGAGCAGTCTAAGTCTCTGAGAGGATGCATCTGTGTCTGTGTGTATAGTGCAATAGTGGTCACCTGTAGTGTGACATGAACCCAGGGGAGCGAGGGGGAAGGGGAGCGAGGGGGAAGGGGAGCGAGGGGGAAGGGGAGCGAGGGGGAAGGGGAGCGAGGGGGAAGGGGAGCGAGGGGGAAGGGGAGCGGGAAGGGGAGAGGGAGAGAAGGGGAGAGGGAGAAGGGGAGAGAGAGAGAAAGAGAGAGAGTGAAGGGGAGAGAGGAGAGAACGAGAGGGGGAGGGAGGAGAGAAGGAGAGAGGGAGGAGGACACACACATACAGAGCGATTTCCGAGAAAGAGTTTTCTATTTGCTGTCTCTTGAGGTCTTTTGCTGCTCTGCAAAAGTTCTACAAAAAAAACCTGCTGAACACCAAACAGGAAGGCCATTGTCAGTCAGTTTTTCCTTAACTGAAAAACTCCTAGTACTATTAACCTTAAAATGTAATACCCATACTGCTCCAAAAACGTTATCTGCACAGCTAAAAGCGTCTACCACTTGATTTTTCCAAGTTGCAAAACTCTCCTTATTAATTCAGTTATATAGCAGTCCAACTTCCATTCTAATTTACACTCCAAAAATGTGGTCTGTTTGACGGTTACAGTGGCAGTGAATGAAGTCAACAACTGTTTCAACAGAGCAACAATGGCATGACTAAGAGCCTTGATTACCCTCATTTTGGAGAACACAGTCTCACAAAAGGTACAGGAGTAAAAGCAAACTTTCACTCAGAGTACAGGATGATAAAAGCAGGTAGTTTTCTGTTTATGAGTCCTCAGAAATTACTGGCTCTTGATCTGACTTTAAGCTCAATACCATTTTGCTTCATAACTTCCTCCATACCAATGCTACCGCTCATATGTGGATCAATACCTGATGGAATTTGGTAGCCAACCAACATCTACTTGAAAGATTGAATGAGAGATATATAACAAAAATCAACAACCATATCTAATTTCTGAAATTGTAACTCAATGGTAACTCAATGCAAGGCGGAAGTAATGAAGGAACAACATAGCCATCAATTCCCAAGTCAAACAAGAGGAAAATAACAATCTTTCTATTGGGAAGCCCCACTATTAAAAAGGTGCATAGATAAATTAAACTTGCCGAAACCTTGGGGATCAAAAGCAATTTGCATTATTTTTAAATAGCTTTCTAAAAATTTCATCCTATAACAACTGGCACCAAACTGAAGGAAATATTAGAATAGAATTTGGTAAAAGAAGTCAATGTCAAGCTGTATTTTAAAAGGGAAGAAATAATTTCAGCTGAAGAAATGGGCACCAATAGTGAAAAGAGGAAGTGGGGTTGTACAATGCTAGACTGAGAGAAAGGTAAAACTTTTAAAGGGCTGCAACAGTCACTTTAAAGAGAAGGGGAGGCCATGGAGGGATTTGAACAGAAGGATAATAATTTTCAAATTTGAGTTTTGGAAGATTGGTTTGCAAGCTCCAAATCACAAACTCAAAACGCAATTCTTGTTCAACATTACTCCTTCATGATTCCTCAGGTAAAGAGGGAAGGAGAAAGTGAGAACTGCAGACGCTGGAGATCAGAGTCGAAAAATGTGGCGCTGGAAAGGCGCAGCAGGCCAGGCAGCATCCAAGGAGGAGAAATTGACGTTTTAGGAATAAGCTCTGCGTCAAGAATGCTTGAAGACTTCATCAGGTAAAGAGGGAAGGCAAGATTTCATTTCTAACAGTCAGCAGATTTATTTTTGATGACAACACAGCACCTTTTAGGAAGATTTAGGATGTGCATTAAAAGAAATCACAAGGACAATTCAATCATGGTGTCAGGAAGTGTACTGGCCAATATGTTACAACTGGCATAGGTCAATTTTTACTGTGATATTATAAAACTCAGAACCGATCATGGATTGAAAGAGTCAACAAAGAAGTTGTTACACATGGAAAGGAGCCGCAATAACTTTGTCTCGAATAAACTATGAAGGGACAAGGACAAAAGTTACACAGGATTGAAAGTAATTAGCTACATTTGGAAAGAGGAGGAGGAATCAAAGCTACATGAATAAACTGTTTTGACATTTGCTTGATAACAGGCTACTTTACACCACAAGGATAAATTCTTCAGCAGGGCAATCATTTAAGAAGTTAAATTACAGAAAAGCTGGGTCTTCAAACCGATCGTCAATGCCAAATGTGAGGAGGAGTAGGGAAGCTACTTCTGTTAAAAAGGTGAGCTGCAGAATCTTGATGGGCTCAGAGGACTAATTTGGATAATCCTCCAGATTCATCAACAATATTATCATAGACGTGAATGACAAAAAAAACTGTATAAGAATTTAACTTCAGAGCCCGTCTTTAGCAGAATTTTGAAGAACATTGCACAAGGATCGAACCCTGAACACTTCCAAAGGAAGACAGTGTTGGTTGGAACCATAGCTAAATTCTCCCATTAAATCGGGTAATAACCAAGTTGAGTTGGGGGCCCTTATTTTGGTTGCAACATGCAATAAAGTTTAAATTATTGTTTCAGAATTCGATCGTCTGTGAGATTTCTTAGTAAGTATCTGAATTAAAGGTACCTTGAGCTGATTTTACTGACAACATTGCTTAATTATTAAACTGAATGCAAGTCCAATATACTTTGCAGTGTTATCAAACTAAAAACACAGGTTCTCTCAATATCGTTACTAGGTTTGTCCAATGAGTGGCTTGGCCATACACACGAGGAAGATCTGAGCTGAGACTCTTAAATCTAAGCTAATTTAACTAATCTGAGGTAGAATAGAGATAAATGCCCTTCATGTTCTAAGCCAGGAGAAGAAACTCAATTGTTCCTAGTCACAGTCAACTGGAAAGGAGTGTGTATTACCTGAGCAAAAACAGCAGCAGCCTTTGCTATGGAGTGTAGTCCCTTCCCATCCAATATTAAGTAGTCCACTGGTACTTGGCACCATAGCTCAGTGGTTAGCACTGCTGCCTCATCACCTGGGACCTGGGTTCAACTCCACCCTCGGGCGACTGTCTGTGTGGAGTTTGCACATTCTCCCTGTGTCTGCGAAGGTTTCGTCTGGGTGTTCTGGTTTACTCCCACAGTTCAAGTATGTGCAGGTTAGGTGGATTGGCCATGCTAAATTGCCCAGTCTCCAGCAATATATAGGCTAGGTGGATCAGCCATGGAAATGCAGGATTATGTGGATCGGGTACGGGGGTGGGTCTGGGAGGCTCTTTAAAGTGTCAGTGAAGACTTGATGGGCCAAATGGCCTGCTTCCACATTACAGGAATTATATATCTACTCACTGCCATGATTCACACGAATGATCACTAGGTGTGAAACCTCAAGAAAATTCTATTACAGCACTGAATTAAGACATGTACCTTCTTTTCCACTTATAATCAAAATTATCTGGTACCTTCTTACATAAGTGACAAGTCGTCTAGACAGTGCAAGTGGATAAATACACCACTGT
This sequence comes from Chiloscyllium plagiosum, assembly GCF_037043375.1. Lineage (NCBI taxonomy): Eukaryota > Metazoa > Chordata > Chondrichthyes > Orectolobiformes > Hemiscylliidae > Chiloscyllium > Chiloscyllium plagiosum. The sequence goes on along the minus strand of NW_028270146.1, from coordinate 98,924,457 downwards.
AAAATAACCATTTTCAGACAGAAAGCAAAGAATTGAAGAGTTGAAAATGTGTTGCTGGAAAGGCACAGCAGGTCAGGCAGCATCCAAGGAGCAGGAGAATCGACGTTTCGGGCATGAGCCCTTCCTGAAGAAGGGCTCATGCCCGAAACGTCGATTCTCCTGCTCCTTGGATGCTGCCTGACCTGCTGTGCTTTTCCAGCAACACATTTTCAGCTCTGATCTCCAGCATCTGCAGTCCTCACTTTCTCCGAGAAGAATTGAAGAGGAAAACATAGAATAATCTAACTGATACATTAAGATATGTTCAATCTTACTAGCTCCACAAACACCACCATCGCCTCTTGGAAAGTATTTAATTAAGGCTGCCACACATACCTGCTGAATTTTCTTTGAAAAGTTCTTGTTAGACTTTTCTAATAAGACTTCAAATCTGTTGCTACCTGTTTAAAGAAAGGAAAAATAATGACTTATGCAACAAATGATTAGATTTAGATTAGATTAATTTACAGTGTGGAAACAGGCCCTTCGGCCCAACAAGTCCACACCGACCCACCGAAGTGCAAACCACCCATACCTCTACATTTACCCCTTACCTAACACTACGGACAATTTAGCATGGCCAATTCACCTGACCTGCACATCTTTGGACTGTGGGAGGAAACCAGAGCACCTGGAGGAAACCCACGCAGATACGGGGAGAATGTGCAAACTCCAGACAGTCAGTCGCCTGAGGCGGGAATTGAACCCGGGTCTCTGGCGCTGTGAGGCAGCAGTGCCGCCCACGATATTTCAAATATTTACATAATTCAATGCCAGTAATAATTTTCAGCTCTCTAGATATATGTACATTTTTAAGGTCTACCTCCAATTTTGTCACTGTATCAATAATTTAGGTTCGGGACAATGAACAAGCAGATCTGGAGTTCCTATATTTTTTATTGTGTTTTTATTTTGTGGGATTCACTCAATATTTATATAACCAAGTGCAAAATGGAAATTGCATTTAATTGACTTCTTTCAAAACCACACAAATTGTAACTAAATGCGCAACTCCACCCTTCTGTTTTTCTTTTACATATAGAATTAACACCGTCGCCTGAATTTCAATAAACTTTAACAGTTACGTTATGGAATTCTCTTAATACGCTCTTCAAACTGCTGCATTACTGAAGATTTATCTTTGTGATCTGTGTGTCTAGACAGATATTTTAAACAACGTAAAATAAGGGTGCACTACTGACTGTTACAAATCAGTAATGGTGGAAGGAGTAGACAACTTGAAACGATAAATTAAGAGAAATTGTGGGAACCACATTCAATTCTGAAGTCTTCATTACTATTTTAAAATAAAAATTACATTGGCGATATTCCATTTTGGATCTCTATTCCTCCAAGTGATGTTATGGAAGGTACAAACTTTTGAATACAATAGGAATGATTACAAACATACATTACACATACATTTTGGGGATGACAAAAATCAGCTTTACTCTGTGGCAGGAGCTATCACTGAAGTTCAATTTATTTTTCCATGGTATCACTCCTATTTCCTGCTGTGATCACATTCATACTTTAGGAATGATGAGTGAAAAATTGCAGCCACAAACAATTTGCAACACAATTTGGCTCAGACTGCCTTACTTAAGTGCATCTGGCAATGACATTTTATTTTAACTAATGCTTTCCTTATGTTTGTAAGTTACAAATCAAGAGATTTGTAAAAGGAATAGTCTTAGTGGAAAAGGTTGAAATATTGCAATAGGTTTGCTCACGTCTTCTATCCCTCATTTTACAGCAATCAGAAAATCTTGCACTATATTGTTTATCTAAGACTGAATAATCTACTCACCTAATTCCTTCTTGATCCTATACAGGAGAAGATGTCCTGGCTTAGTGCCAACAAGAAGTCTATCCTCTATGGTGGAAATAAATGGATATAATAAGGTTGAGTTTTAGATTAAGAGTATGAAGTTACAAAGTATTTGAAAAACCATCATCATAGTCTACAGGAAACTTCAGTCCTGAAATGCTCACTTACAGGTACGCTGTTGCAAAGGATCATTGTTATAGTACACAGAGTCATACAGTCCTACATTTAGTGAATGAGAAATGCTCCCTCTAAATAGCACAATTGCGCAAAACCCAAAAGTTTCCATGAACGCTGGGTTTGAGTCAGCCGCTTCACAGAGATAGAGCATTTGTAGCTTTTTGGCCACAAACTACAAAAAAAAGACAAGTACTAATCCTTTACTTCCAATGTCGTTCAGTTTTGTGAAAGGGTTACCCGAATTTCTCTGCACATGATACTGCCAGACCTGCTGAGCTTTTCCAGCAGTTTTTGTTTTTGTTCACTTCTCTTTGCCTAATATTCTAAGTTCATGCACTCAAATTATGTCTATCACAATCAGTACGTACAGACATATACAGTAAAACTATTCTGAATAAAAACCACAAAGGACAGAATTTATAATATTGTCACTAGTTTTGAAGTGCAAATAGACTCAGTGTGAAAATTTCACAGTCACGATAAATTTCATTATTTATGCATCATTCATCATTCAAAGGCAACTAAGGATGGACAAATAAATGCATGTCTTTCCAGAGACTTTCATATGTCAGTAATGAAAAAAAGCGTTTGGCCATTCGTAATTTCCTTCTGGGAGATTTTTCACAATTCTCATTCGTGGCTCATTTTTACCACTTTTGCTGGTTTGTCAGAACAACACGATTTCAAGATTCATACTGAAGTCTCATATACTTAATCACACTTCAGGACTTACACTTTCCTAATCTTGTAAAGGTTTTGGGGAGTCAGGAGGTGAGTTGTTTGCAGAATAACCAGTCTAACATACCCTTGTAGCCATAGTATTTATTTAGAACTTCTTGCTTATCAGAACTACCAGAACGTAAATGGTAGGTGACCCAGTGATGCTAATGCTGTTGATGTCAAAAGGGAAGCTGCTAGATTCAAGTCAAGAACTGAAATCAACGGCTTCAGTCTTCCCAATATTTAATTGGATGAAAAATCTGGTCATCCAGTACAGGATGTAGTATATTCAAACTAATAATATAGCAACATTATAGGTTGCTCTGCTATAACATGGCAGCTGCGTTCTTCTGCAACCTCTCATTATAGAAAATTGCATTATGGGAAACCACAATAGCAATTGTCTACAACATGATTTTCTAATAGAAAAACCGCTATACCCGTTCTGCAGAACGGGTTTGCATTGTCCAAACAAGATCGTCAATTCTTTAATCACGTTATAGCCAATTTCGCTGACGAAACGTGCGTTATAGCAGAATAAGTGTGTTGGAGGTGGAGTCAAAAGTTGTAAATGTGTATGTGAAAACTAATACCACGATTTCAGACGATGTTAATGAAGGGCAACATGTAGATGAGAAATAGGAGAGGTGCAAAGATAGATCCTCAGGGAACAACAAATAGATTGATATGGTAGTAAGAGAGAAGCCATTGCAAGTGATACTCTGATTATAATTAGCTATATGAGTGGAACAAAGCGAGAGCAATCCCATCCAGCTGACTGACAGGGAAGGAGATATGCAAAGAGGATGGTGTAGTCAACAATATCAAAGGTTGCTGAGTAATTGAGAAGGATGGGAGGGTAAATTTACCACTTTCAGTCACAAATCTGCTTCTGTTAAGAATGATTTCAGTTGCAGAAACCTGATTGGATGGATTTGAAACTAGAATTCTGGAAGAATGGGTGAAGATTTAGGAGGCATCAATATTTAAGAATTTTAGAGAAGAAAAGGAGATTGGAAATAGACAGTTATTTACAAGGATAACGGGGTCTTTATTTAAAAGAGAGCAACAACAACTACAGATTAAAATGAGAGGAAGACACTTGAAAAGTGAACAATTCATGGTGCCAGAAGAAGGTGCCTGTTAGCAGGTTATTGGGGTAGGAGTTGAGCCTCATCGGCAAAGTGAACTCAGTGACTTTGAGGGAAAGTAGGAAATACACTGAAGAAAAGTAACTTCAAGGATGTGGTGAGGGGAGGAAGTTTAGTTTCATGGACTCATAGAAGTGAAAGTCAGTTGGTAGTTGATCAGATGGTGTTGACCTTAGTGACAAAAATCTCCATGAGTACCTTGTCATGAAGGCAGAGGAGACGAGGAAAGGTGTTAAAAACAATGATTTGCAGAATAGAAAGCTCACTTACTTTTGCATTCCAGTGAGATTTTGGAATAGTGACTGTTATTTGCAGGCAAAAACAGGATCAAATAGCATTTTTACATCGTCAAGTAGATGGGTAAACTAGCTGTTCATCACATGCATTCAAGCCTGCATTCTGTTAGACTTTAGGGAGCAGAGATGACAGGTCTGCCAGGAACATACAGGGTATGAGAGAATAATTATTTTATTGGCGCAAAGACATCTAAGATGGAGGCGGAGGCGTGATAGGGCAAATCAGTAGCTGCAGAAATTGTGGTGAATGCAGTGTCAAGGCTGGACTGTTGAGTTTTTTAAAATGCAGTTGCAAGTGAACTGGTGGGTAGTTTCTTTTCAGATACAGATATGGGAAATAAAATTGGGACCTAAAAGGAAAGTGTGGGTGTTGCTGATATGGGAAAGTGATCATCGATGGTATTTCAAGTCCTTTTAAACATTTTTAACACCTCAATTTAATTACTTTTAATCAAAAGGAAAAACAAGTGTACTCTATGTATCTTCATCCTTTCTCTTATATCAATTGCTCTAATTGAATTTACACAGTACTGTTCCAAATTCAATGTATCCATTCTGGGCTGCAGTGCCAGAGTTGAGAACTGTACTTAACCAAAGCTTGAAAAAAAAACTAGCATAATTTCAGTCATTTTGTATCAAGCCTATTGAATTTTTTAATTTTTCTATAACTTTACATGAACCCTTAATTTCCTCTGTAGCTGAATGGTCACAGTTTCTTACTATTTAAGATTGCAAGGGATTATTGCAAGGAATGCGATAGCACTAGAGAGGGTGCCGAGGATATTTACCAAGATGTTGCTTGGGCTGGAGATTTTAAAAAGAGAGATTACATAAACTCGGGTTCTTTGTCTTAGAGTGACTGAGATGTACAAAATTGAGGGGCACTGATCGAGTAGACAGGAAGAAACAATTTTCTCCCTTGACGAAAGGATCGGGGTGTAGATTTAAGGTAAAGGCCAGAACGTTTAGGAGGAGATGTGAAGAAAGAGGTTTTCACCCAGAGGGTTATGGAAATCTGGAACTCATTGCCTGCAAGGGTGGCAGAGGCAGAAACCCACATAACATTTCAGAGGTATATAGATGTGCAATGCAAAGGCATACAAGGCTTGGAGCCAAGTGCAGGGCATGGAAGTGATGGGCTAAATGACCTTTTTCAGTGCTGTAGATCCCCTATGACTATTTATGAACTATCTTGTTAGGTTCAAAGAGGAAAATCCCAGTTTCCAACAATGGATTCCATCTGGCACAGTTTGTCTACTCATTTAATGCATCAATATCCTTTTGCAACTCTACTCTCACCTAGACTATTTAATGAGCCATCTGACATCAAACTTGACTAGATGAGTTTCTATTCCCTTTCCAGGCCGCACTGCAATGCTGCCACATCTTGGCTGATCAAGGCTGATACACGAGTAACTTGATCAGCTCACCACCCACTATTTGTGGGATATTGCTTTATTTGTTTGGGTAAACATGACTTCATCTCCAAACAAATCGGTGCAAGCAAAGCTCTTCAGGATATTTGGGTGATCCATCTGTGTACATCAATAACTAACGATTTATTCGAGTACAGGATAAGTATACAGCTACTGAACAGGAATAGTCGATGTTTTCAGTGTTTTCTTACAACTGACAAACATTGTCACGACGAAAGATAATGTATAAAAATGGAAAAACACATCGCCCTGCAGAGATCTAAGATTTGAAACTAAAAAGAAAGTGAAAAACAGGCCAAATTACTCGTGTGTTTCAAAATGAACTATAAAATAGGCTCTTTCCAAGTTGAAAAATATGTTAAACCACCACCGTTTCGATGTCTCACTTCAATTGTGGGCTGGATACTGATGTCATCAATCGGCGACAAAAACTTCCCCGAGCCCCTCCCCCCGAGATATAAACCCAGTTTTTGGTGGTTTACGATCGTTTATTGGTTTGTAAACGACGGTCCTCCAATGTCATCTTTCAACTTCGGCATCTCGAAAAAGACCTGGCTCCATGAGCCCGGAATCCACTCGCCTTTCCTCCGTTAAGCCATAGCATCCGCCCGCGTCGCCATACGTATGGTCGCAACACGTACATATATATATATATATATATAAATCGCCCTTACCCCAGGCCGCTATGCAATCGATTTGCAACGGCAGCTTCTCCAAAATCGGCACCGACTCGTACGCGTCGTGCATCTCGGCGACATAGACCGCCCGCACACAACGGCCAGTGAAACAAACTCCGATCAGCTGCTCGGGCGCACGCGCGCTACCGTTGGCACAAGTGAGCAGGCGCTTTGTCCCGTGACACCCCCCCCCCAACCGCTCGCCCGCGCTGTCCATGGCAGTGCTTCTGATTTTCTGACAGTCGAAGTGTCGTCACTGACCGAACCAGCGTGGTATGTTTACAAAAACAATCAAGCAGTTTCTGTGGAAATGGCCATGTTACACTGAGAAAATTACGAGTGCCCTGTAGCAGTTTTTCTGATCGGAATTCCTTCTGGAGAGAACGGTTCTTCGTTGTTCACTGGAATCAACATAGTTGATTGGGGACAGTGACCACACAGGTGCTATTACACACCTCAGGAACAGATGGGACTTGAACTCAATTCTCCTGGCCAAGGAACACCACCACTGTAGCTGGTGATGGGTAGAAGGGAGAGACATTTCAGCTGTTGGTCGAGGCTCAAATTTGAGTCCTTTCTATTCTAATCAAGGAGAATACGAAGTCGAGAACCGTCTTCACATGTAGATGTCAATGTAGAAACAGGGACAGGATTGGCTGTTGCAGGTTCCAGGGTTTAAATGTTTTAGTAGGGTCAGAGGTGGGGGTAAAAGAGGGGGAGGTGTGGCATTGCTTGTCAAAGATAGTATTACAGTGGTGGAAAGAATGATGGATGAAGACTCACCATCTGAGGTAGTTTGGGCTGAGGTTAGGAATACACTTCAACCCCAGGGCATCAATGTGGATTTCAACAGTTTCCTCATTTCCCCTTCCCCCACCTCATCCTAGTTTCTAACCTCCAGTAACTCGACCTGTCCGGACTTGTCCGACCTGCCCAGCTCCTTTTCCACCTATCCACTCCACCCTCTCTTCCCTGACCTATCACCTTCATCTCCTTCCCCACCTACCTATTGTACTCTATGCTATTCTCTCCCCACCCCCACCCTCCTCTAGCTTATCTCTCCATGCTTCAGGCTCTCTGCCTTTATTCCTGATGAAGGGCTTTTGCCCGAAACGTCGATTTTGCCTGTCCTCGGATGCTGCCTGAATTGCTGTGCTCTTCCAGCACCACTGATCTAGGAATAGGAAAGGTGAGGTCACCCTGTTAGGAGTTTTCTACAGGCCTCCTAATAATCCTAGAGATGTAGAAGAAAGGATTGCGAGGATGATTCAGGAGAAGAGTGAAAGTAATAGGGTGGTTGTTATGGGGGAACTTTAACTTTCCAGATGTTGACTGGGAAAGCTATAGCTTGAGTTCGTTAGATGGGTCGGTGTTTGTCCAATGTGTGCAGGAGGGCTTCCTGACACAATATGTAGACAGGCCAACAAGAGGTGAGGCCATACTGGATTTGGTTCTGGGTAACGAACCAGGCCAGGTGTTAGAATTGGAGGTAGGTGAGCACTTTGGGGACAGTGACCACAATTTGGTGACTTTTACTCTAGTGATGGAGAGGGATAAGTGTGCAGGGCAAGGGTTATAGCTGGGGGTAGGGAAATTATGATGCGGTGAGGCACGACTTAGGATGCGTGGCTTGGAAAAGTAGGCTTCAAGGCATGGGCACAATTGATATGTGGAGCTTGTTCAAGGAGCAACTATTGAGTGTCCTGTCAGGCAGGGAGGAATGTACCTGTCAGGCAGGGAGGAAAGAGTCGTGTGAGGGAGCCGTGGTTTAATAAGGAATTGGAATCCCTTGTTAAATGGAAGAGGGCGGCCTATGTAAAGATAAGGCGTGAAGGTTCAAATGGGGCGATTGAGAGTTATAAGGTAGCCAGGAAGGATCTGAAGAGAGAGCTAAGAGCAGCAAGGAGGGGACATGAAAAGTCATTAGTTGGTAGGATTAGGGAAAACCCTAAGGCTTTCTATAGGTATGTCAGGAATAAAAGAATAACTAGGGTAGGAATAGGTCCAGTCAAGGATAGTAGTGGGAAGTTGCGTGTGGAGGCTGAAGAGATTGGGGAGACACTGAATGAATACTTTTCGTCAGTATTCACTCAGGAACAGGACATTGTTGCCAATGTGAATATTGAGTCACAATTAATTAGAATGGACGACTTTGAGGTATGTAGGGAAGAGGTGTTGGAAATTCTGGAAAGGGTGAAAATAGATAAGTCCCCTGGGCCTGATGGCATTTATCCTAGGATTCTCTGGGAAGCAAGGGAGGAGATTGCAGAGCCATTGGCCTTGATTTTTATGTCCTCGTTGTCTACAGGAATAGTGCCAGAAGACTGGAGGATAGCAAATGTAATCCTAGTAACTATAGGCCGGTGAGTCTCACTTCTGTTGTGGGCAAAGTCTTAGAGAGAATTGTAAGGGATAGGATTTATGAACATCTGGATAGGAATAATGTGATCAAGGATAGTCAGCATGGTTTTGTGAAGGGCAGGTCGTGCCTCACAAACCTGATTGAATTCTTTGAGAAGGTGACTAAGGAGGTAGACGAGGGTAAAGCGGTAGATGTGGTGTATCTGGATTTTAGTAAGGCGTTTGATAAGGTTCCTCATGGTAGGCTACTGCAAAAAATACAGAGGTATGGCATTGAGGGTGAGTTGGAGGTTTGGATTAGGAATTGGCTGGCTGGAAGAAGACAGAGGGTAGTAGTTGATGGTAAAGGTTCATCTTGGAGTGCAGTTACTAGCGGTGTTCCGCAAGGATCAGTTTTGGGACCATTGCTGTTTGTCATTTTTATAAATGACCTGGAGGAGGGGCTAGAAGGTTGGGTGAGCAAGTTTGCGGATGATACGAAAGTCGGTGGAGTTGTTGACAGTGAGGAAGGATGTGTCAGGTTATAGCGGGATATAGATAAGTTGCAGAGCTGGGCAGAAAGGTGGCAAATGGACTTCAATGTAGGTAAGTGTGAGGTGATTCACTTTGGTAAGAGTAACAAAAAGACGGGGTACTGGACTAATGGTCGGATACTTAGTAGTGTGGATGAGCAGAGGGATCTTGGTGTCCATGTACACAGATCTCTGAAAGTTGCCAACCAGGTAAATAGTGCTGTGAGGAAGGCATATGGCGTACTGGCTTTTATTGGTAGAGGAATTGAGTTCCAGAGCCCTGAGGTCATGTTGCAGTTGTATAAGACTCTGGTGCGGCCGCATCTTGAGTATTGTGTGCAGTTTTGGTCGCCATACTATAGGAAAGATGTGGAGGCACAGGAAGAGGAGGTTTACCAGGATGTTGCCTGGTATGGTAGGAAGATCGTATGAGGAAAGGCTGAGGCACTTGGGGCTGTTTTCATTGGAGAAAAGAAGGTTTAGGGGTGACTTGATAGAGGTGTACAAGATGATTAGGGGTTTAGATAGGGTTGACCATGAGAACCTTTTTCCACGTATGGAGTCAGCTATTACGAGGGGGCATAGCTTTAAATTAAGGGGTGGTAGGTATAGGACAGATCTTAGGGGTAGATTCTTTACTCAGCGAGTCGTGAGTTCATGGAATGCCCTGCCAGTTGCAGTGGTGGACTCTCCCTCTTTATGGGCATTTAAACAGGCATTGGATAGGCATATGGAGGATAGTGGGCTAGTGTAGGTTAGGTGGGCTTGGATCGGCGCAACATCGAGGGCCAAAGGGCCGATACTGCGCTGTATATTTCTATGTTCTATTTATTGGACCTTATGTGCTACTGTAGATGGTAATCATGGATATACCAGGTACTTACATATAGTGACAAGCATAGGTTGAATTTTCCATAAGACTATCATAAATTGGAACTGGAGTAGGCCATTTGGCCCCTTGGGCTTTCTCTGCATTCATGGTTGATCCAACATTGCTCAAGCCCACATACACAACAAATCAAGCAGTTCCAAAGACTCAACCCTGAGAGAAGAAATACCTCTGCAGAGCAGCACGTTGTTTCAGTGGTTAGCACTGCTGCCTCACAGCACCAGGTACGATTCCAGAATCGTGTGGACTTCTCCCTGTGTCTGCGTGGGTTTCCTCCAAATGTTCCAGTTTTCTCCCATAGTCTAAAGATGAGTAGGTCAGGTGGATTGCCCATGGGAAATGCAGGGTTGCAGAGATAGAGTTGGTAGATAGATTGCACTTGGGATCGTTGTTGTGTCTCGATGGGTCAAATGGCCTGCTTCCACACTTTATGGGTTTCCATGAGCTTTAGAGGGTTTTATAGCGCAGTGGTAGCATCTTGGCCTCTCAGCCAGAAAGCCTGGTTTCAGATCTCACCAGCTCTGGAGGTATGTAATATCTGAGACATTGCCCTTTAGTTCTAGACTCTCCCCACTGAGGGGAAACATCCTGTATTTATGTCAAGCCCTTTAAGAATTCTATATGTTTCAATGAGATCATCTTTCATTCTTCTAAATTCCAATGAGTAGACTCCCAAACTGTTTAACCTTTGCTCATAAAACACTCTTCATATTGAGGATCATCCAAGTGAACCTACTCTGAACTGCCTCGAGTTAATTAATTAACTAATGAACAGGATAAAAGGCCGTTAAAACCTGGAGGGCCGAAGAGCCTGTACCGCGCTGTACTGTTCTCCTTACATACAGGGACCAAAACTACTCTCAGACTCCAGATGTGGTCTCACCAGCACCCTTGTACAGTTGCAAGAGGACTTCCTTACTAGTGTATCTAAACCACTTGAAATAAGGGCCAACATTCAATAACCCTTCCTAATTACCTTCTGCATCTGTGTCCTAGCTTAATGCGCACAAGTACCCATAGGTCTCTTTGTATTGCAGCAGCTTGCAGTTTTTCTCCATTTAAATAATATGGCTCTTTTGTTCTCCTTTTCAAAATGAACTTCACATTTTCCCACATTATACTCCATTTGCCAACTTTTTGCCCACTTAATGTGTCAATATCTCTCTCAACTATTTGTGACCTTTTCACAACTTTCCTTTCCATCTATTTTTTGATGTCTGCAAATTTGATTATGATGCATTTGCTTCCTGCCTTCAAGTCATTAACATGTATTGTAAACAGTTGCAGTACTCAACTGGTTACAGGTCACCAACCTGAAAAAAGAACCCCTTATTACTGTAGTAGACCAAGGATAGAAAGATCAGCGTGTGAGAAGTTGAAGAACTAAAAAGAAGACTTTTATCTTGTCTTTTCCTTTGGCTTCCAATTTGATTCTGTTTGGAGTCATACCAAGTGCAAAGGAAGATGGTTGTGGCTGTGGGAGGTCAATCATCTCAGCTCCAGCACATCATTGCAAGAGCTCCTCAGAATAGTGCCCTAAGCCAACCATCTTCAGTATTTTCATCAATAATCTTTCCTCCATAAGGTCAGGAAAGGATTTTCACTGAAAATTATGCAATATTCAGTCCATTTGTGATTCTTCACTGACTGAACCAGTCCTTGTAGGTATGCAGCAAGACCTAAACAATATCCAGGCTTGCGCTGATAAGTGGCAAGTAACACTTGTGCCATACTAGTGTCACATAACAACCATCTCAAGCAAAAGAGAATCTAACCATTGACCCTTCACATACAATGGCATTACCATCACTGAATCCCATACAATCAACATCCTATGAGGTACCATTGACCAGAAACTGGAATCATAGAGATGTACAGCATGGAAACAGACCCTTCAGTCCAACCCATCCATGCCGACCAGATATCCCAACCCAATCTAGTCCCACCTGCCAACACCTGCCCATATCCCTCCAAGCCCTTCCTATTCATATACCCATCCAAATGCCTCTTAAATGTTGCAATTGTACCAGTCTTCACCACTCCCTCTGGCAGCTCATTCCATACGCGTACCACCCTCTGTGTGAAAAAGTCAGGCCCTCTTTTATATCTCTCCCCTCTCACCCTAAACCTATGCCCTCTAGTTCTGGAATCCCCGACCCCAGGGAAAAGACTTTGCCTATTTACCCTATCCATGCTCCTCATAATTTTGTAAACCTCCATTAGATCACTTCTCAGCCTCTGACTCTTCAGGGAAAACAGCCCCAGCCTATTCAGCCTCTCCCTTTGGCTCAAATCCTCCAACCCTGGCAATATCCTTGTAAATCTTTTCTCAACCCTTTCAAGTTTCACAACATCTTTCCGATAGGAAGGAGACCAGAATTGCAATATTCCAACAGTGGCCTAACCAATGTCCTGTACAGTTGCAACATGACCTCCCACTCAATACTCAGACCAATAAAAGAAAGCATTCTTCACTATCCTATCTACCTGCGACTCCACTTTCAAGGAGCGATGAACCTGCACTCCAACGTCTCTTAGTTCAGCAACACTTCCTAAGACCTTACCATTAAGTGTATACGTCCTGCTAAGATTTGCTTTCCCAAAATGCAGCACCTCACATTTATCTGAATTAAACTCCATCCTGCCACTTTTCTGCCCAATGGCCCATCTGGTCAAAATCCTGTTGTAATCTGAGGTAACCTTCTTTGCTGTCCACTACACCTCCAATTTTGGTGTCATTGCAAACTTACTAAATGTACCTCTTATTCTCGCATCCAAATCATTTATGTAAATGACAAAAAGTAGAGGACCCAGTACCGATCCTTGTAGCACTCCACTGGTCACAGGCCTCCAGTCTGAAAAACAACCCTCCACTACCACCCTCGGTCTTCTACCTTTGAGCCAGTTCTGTATCCAAATGGCTAGTTCTCCCTGTATTCCGTGTGATCTAACCTTGCTAACCAGTCTCCCATGGGGAACCTTGTCGAACGCCTTACTGAAGTCCACATAGACCAATCAAAGGAAAATTTGACCTCCAAGAGTAGGTCAGCTGCTTTGATTTTTGTGGTGAGAAAGTTGCTTCCTGTTTCCCTAATGCCTGACAAAAGGCATTTGTCAGAAGTGTCATGGAATCTTTCTATTTGCCTGGATGAACGCAGTTCCAACAGCACTAAAGAGATTTGACATCATACACGACAAATAGACTGCTTAATTGGAATCCTATCTACCACCTTCAATATTCACTACTTCCACCACTGCGTACAATGGCAGCATCTTTCACCATTTCCAAGATGCACTATGGTAACTCACCAAGGCTCATTCCAACAGCATCTCTGTAAACTTACAATCTCCACCATCTGGAATGACGAGATCAGCACATTAGAACATCTTGATCTGCAAGTTCCCCTCTATTTCATCATCCTGATTTGGAACTATGTTCCCGTTCCTTTATTGTTGCTGGGTCAAATCCTAGACCACCCTTTCTCCTGGCACTGTGGGTGTCCTTACACCCAAAAGACTGCATTGATCAAACAAAACAGCTCTCACCACTTTCTCTCAGGCAACTAGAAATGGACAATAAATGCTGGTCAATGGTCATCAATGCCTACATTCATGAATGAATAATGAAAATGTTTGACATTACGATGACAATTCTGGTTTAAAATGCCCTTTAACATAGATACGCAACATATAAAAAAAAGTCTTATTGCATTTCGTGGTAACTGTCATTATAAATATTCATGTAAACCTGTCATGCTCAATTTCTGTACTTCTGCCAGTGAGTGCATTTTGCTGGAGTCCTGCAGTACTGTTGTAGAAATTTTCCTATTCATTATTCATTAATTTTCATACACAGGCCTTGAGAAATTGACACGTTTATTTATGATATCATGGGAAGAGAGCAGTGACCACTCAGCACGAATGGACCATGACCTCTTCGTCAAGTTACAGGGTTTCACAGGTTATATAGGATTTCAAATGACTGATTGTTAATTAGAGAACAATGCATGTCTAACAAATTAGGTGGTCTAACAACATTAGGTTGTCACGTAGCACACTGTTTGCAGAAGTTAGTAGCAGATAAACAGTAGTGCGGTTCTAACAGAGTTCCCGTATAGAGAGAAAGGAACTTATCAGTGAGTGAGGGGATACAGCAGCAAGGTCAGCAAAAGAATTCTCGTAAACAACTTCAGTTAGAAAACAACTTAGCTACAAAATGATTCCCTCCAAAGACAGCTCCTCAGGGTCCTAAAATAGTTTCCACAAGTATGAAATAGAGCTCTTGTACTAATTAGATCATCTCAGATGTAAAAAAGTGGAATGTAAAAATTCCCGACAGCTATGTTGAATTAAGTATTCTCCGATAAATGAGCCACATGGATATATAAATTCTGATGTGCTTCTGTCCTTGCCTCTCTGAAACTGTTTACTAAAATGTATTTTTCTATTCAATTAGCAATATTCCACCTCAAATTTCTGTGCATCTTAAAAAGTGGATATGAAAGTGATCTTGTAATCAGCTGTTAGGAATGATTCATGTTGCTATCATTCATTGGATTGACCTCAACTTGAGTATGTTACTTCTGAGCAGCACACTTTGGGATGAATGCGAAGGGATTAGAGAATGGTTCCAGGGATGTGCGATGTCACCTGGATAGATGGATTGGAGAAGGAAAGAAGATTGAGAGGAGATAAGACCATAAGACATAGGAGTAGAAGTAAGGCCATTCGGCCCATCGGGTCCACTCCGCCATTCAATCATGGCTGATGGGCATTTCAACTCCACTTACCCGCATTCTCCCCGTAGCCCTTAATTCCTTGTGACATCAAGAATTTATCAATCCCTGCTTTGAAGACATTTAGCGTCCCGGCCTCCATGGCACTCTGCGGCAATGAATTCCACAGGCACCCACTCTCTGGCTGAAGAAATGTCTCCGCATTTCTGTTCTGAATTTACCCCCTCTAATTCTAAGGCTGTGTCCACGGGATCCTAGTCTCCTCGCCTAACGGAAACAATTTCCTAGCATCCACCCTTTCCAAGCCATGTATTATCTTGTAAGTTTCTATTAGATCTCCCCTTAATCTTCTAAACACCAGTGAATACAATCCCAGGATCCTCAGCCGTTCCTCGTATGTTAGACCTACCATTCTAGGGATCATCCGTGTGAATCTCCGCTGGACACTCTCCAGTGCCAGTATGTCCTTCCGAAGGTGTGGGGACCAAAACTGGACACAGTACTCCAAATGGGGCCGAACCAGAGCTTTATAAAGTCTCAGTAACACAACGGTGCTTT
This sequence comes from Chiloscyllium plagiosum, assembly GCF_037043375.1. Classification (NCBI taxonomy): domain Eukaryota; kingdom Metazoa; phylum Chordata; class Chondrichthyes; order Orectolobiformes; family Hemiscylliidae; genus Chiloscyllium; species Chiloscyllium plagiosum. The sequence goes on along the minus strand of NW_028270146.1, from coordinate 98,909,074 downwards.
TATATTCCAACCCTCTTGAGATAAATGACAACATTGCATTCGCTTTCTTAATCATGGACTCAACCTGCATGTTTACCTTTAGAGAATCCTCGACTAGCACTCCCAGATCCCTTTGTACTTTGGCTTTATGAATTTTCTCACTGTTTAGAAAGTAGTCTATGCTTGTATTCTTTTTTCCAAAGTGCAAGACCTCGCATTTGCTCACATTGAATTCCATCAGCCATTTCCTGGACCACTCTCCCAAACTGTCTAGCTCCTTCTGCAGCCTCCCCACTTCCTCAGTACTACCTGCCTGTCCACCTAACTTCGTATCATCAGCAAACTTCGCTAGAATGCCCCTAGTCCCTTCATCCAGATCATTAATATATAACATGAACAGCTGCGGCCCCAACACTGAACCCTGCGGGACACCGCTTGTCACCGGCTGCCATTCCGAAAAAGAACCTTTTATCCGAACTCTCTGCCTTTTGTCAGACAGCCAATCCTCAATCCGTACCAGTAGCTCACCTCGAACACCATGGGCCCTCACCTTGCTCAGCAGCCTCCCCTGTGGCACCATATCAAAGGCCTTTTGGAAGTCTAGATAGACCACATCCACTGGGTTTCCCTGGTCTAACCTACTTGTCACCTCTTCAAAGAATTCCAACAGGTTTGTCAGGCACGACCTCCTCTTACTAAATCCATGTTGACTTGTTCTAATCCGACCCTGCACTTCCAAGAATTTAGAAACCTCATCCTTAATGATGGATTCTAGAATTTTACCAACAACTGAGGTTAGGCTAATTGGCCTATATTTTCCATCTTTTGTCTTGATCCTTTCTTGAACAAGGGGGTTACAACAGCGATCTTCCAATCATCCGTGACTTTCCCTGACTCCAGTGACTTTTGAAAGATCTCAACCAACGCTTCTGCTATTTCCTCAGCCACCTCCCTCAGAACTCTAGGATGTAGCCCATCGGGGCCAGGAGATTTATCAATTTTAAGACCTTTTAGCTTTTCTAGCACTTTCTCTTTTGTAATGGCAACCATACTCAACTCAGCCCCCTGACTCCCTTTAATTGTTGGGATATTACTCATGTCTTCCACTGTGAAGACTGACGCAAAGTACTTATTAAGTTCTCCAGCTATTTTCTTATCTCCCATCACTAGGCTTCCAGCATCAGTTTGAAGTTGCCCAATGTCTACTTTTGCGTGTCATTTGTTTCATACGTATTGAAAGAAACTTTTACTCTCATTTCTAATATTACTGGCTAGGAGAAAGTGAGGACTGCAGATGCTGGAGATCAGAGCTGAAAATGTGTTGCTGGAAAAGCGCAGCAGGTCAGGCAGCATCCAAGGAGCAGGAGAATCGACGTTTCGGGCATGAGCCCTTCTTCAGGAATGAGGAAAGTGTGCCAAGCAGGCTAAGATAAAAGGTAGGGAGGAGGGACTTGGGGGAGGGGTGTTGGAAATGCGATAGGTGGAAGGAGGTTAAGGTGAGAGTGATAGGCCGGAGTGGGGGTGGGCGCGGAGAGGTCAGGAAGAAGATTGCAGGTTAGGAAGGTGGTGGTGAGTTCGAGGGTTGGGACTGAGACAGGGTGGGAGGAGGGGAAATGAGGAAACTAGAGAAATCTGAGTTCATCCCTTGTGGTTGGAAGGTTCCTAGGCAGAAGATGAGGTGCTCTTCCTCCAGCCGTCGTGTTGCTATGGTCTGGCAATGGAGGAGTCCAACGACCTGCATGTCCTTGGTGGAGTGGGAGGGGGAGTTGAAGTGTTGAGCTGGTGGTTGGGTTGGTTGGTCCGGGTGTCCCAGAGGTGTTCTCTGAAGCGTTCCGCAAGTAGGCGGCCTGTCTCCCCAATGTAGAGGAGGCCACATCGGGTGCAGCGGATGCAGTAAATGATGTGTGTGGAGGTGCAGGTGAATTTGTGGCGGATATGGAAGGCTCCCTTGGGACCTTGGAGGGAAGTAAGGGGGGGAGGTGTGGGCGCAAGTTTTGCATTTCTTGCAGTTGCAGGGGAAGGTGCCGGGAAAGGAGGTTGGGTTGGTGGGGGGTGTGGACCTAACAAGGGAGTCACGGAAGGAGTGGTCTTTTTGGAACGCTGATAGGGGAGGGGAGGGAAATATATCCCTGGTGGGGTCCGTTTGGAGGTGGCGGAAATGACGACGGATGATACAATGTATATGGAGGTCGGTGGGGTGGTAGGTGAGGACCAGTGATCTTCTTCCTGACCTCTCCGCCCCCACCCCCACTCCGGCCTATCACCCTCACCTTATCACCCTCACCTTAACCTCCTTCCACCTATCGCATTTCCAACTCCCCTCCCCCAAATCCCTCCTCCCTACCTTTTATCGTAGCCTGCTTGGCACACTTTCCTCATTCCTGAAGGACTCATGCCCGAAAGGTCGATTCTCCTGCTCCTTGGATGCTGCCTGACCTGCTGCGCTTTTCCAGCAACACATTTTCAGCGCTAATATTACTGGCTAACTACCTTCATATTTGATCCTCTCCTTCCTTATTTCTCTCTTTGTTATCCTCTGTTTTTGTAGCCTTCCCAATCTTCTGATTTCCCAGTGCTCTTGGCCACTTTATAGGATCTCTCTTTTTCTTTAATACATTTCCTGACTTCCTTTGTCAGCCATGGCTGTCTAATCCCTCCCCGGATAATCTTTCTTTTCTTGGGGATGAACCTCTGTACAGTGTCCTCAATTATATCCACAAACTCCTGCCATTTTTGCTCTACTGTTTTCCCCGCTAGGCTCTGCTTCCAGTCTATTTTCGTCAGTTCTTCTCTCATGCCCTCATAATTACCTTTATTTAACTATAACGCCATTACATCCGATTTTGCCTTCTCTCTTTCAAACTGCTTACTGAACTCTACCATATTATGATTGCTGCTTCCTAAGTGTTCCCTTACTTTAAGATTTTTTATAAAGTCTGGTTCATTACATAGTATAGTTCCAGAATAGCCTGCTCCCTTGTGGGCTCCATGACAAGCTGTTCCAAAAAGCCATCCGGTAAGCATTCCATGAATTCCCTTTCTTTGGATCCACTGGCAACACTATTTACCCAGTCCACCTGCATATTGAAGTCTCCCGTGATCACCGTGACCTTGCCTTTCTGACATGCCTTCTCTATTTCCCGGTACATGTTGCGCTCCTGGTCCTGACCACTGTTAGGAGGTCTGTACATAACTCCCATTATGGTTTTTTTGCCTTTGTGGTTCCTCAATTCCATCCACACAGACTCCACATCATCCAATGCTATGTCATTCAGTGCCATAGCGTTTTGTTCTTAACTAACAAGGCAACCCCGCCCCCTCTGCCGCCTCCCTGTCTTTTCGATAAGTTGAAAATCCTTGGATGTTTAACTGCCAGTCCTGATCCCCCTGCAACCACGTCTCTGTGATGCCTACCACATCATAATCATTCACGATGATCTGTGCCATTAGTTCATCTGCTTTGTTACAAATGATACGAGCATTCAGGTAAAGTGCCTTAATGCTAACTTTCTTATCATTAGAGATATTGGAAGTCATAAGATGTCCTAAGTTATCCTTCCTTTTTGCTGCATTCTCAGTCTGCCTCAAGTTTAAATCCGCTTGCACACATGCTATCCTGCTGCTTATCTTTCCATTTAACTCCATACTCCCTGTCGCTTTCACTTTCCCTCCCCCCAACTCAGAAGTTTAAAGTCCTACTGACCACCCTATTTATTCTCTTCACTAGAACATTGGTACCTGATCGGTTCAGGTGGAGACCGTCCCAACGGTACAGATCTCCCCGGTTCCAAAACTGATACCAATGGCCCATGAAGTGGAATCCCTCTTTCCCACACCAATCCCTTAGCCACTTGTTTACTTCCCTAATTTTCTTATCCCTATGCCAATTGGCACGTGGCTCGGGCAGATTGATGAGAGGTATTCAGAATTGTGAGAGTCAGAGTAGATAGGAGAAAATTGTTGCCATTGATGGAAGGGCAAGGGACACAGATTTTGAACAATTAACAAAATAAGTAATTGAAACATAAGAAAACCATTTCAAGCAGTGAGGGATTAGGATCTTGAATGAAGTGCCCTGAGAGTGCATGGAGGCAAGGTCAACTGAGGTTTTTGAAATACAATTTAATGACAATTTTAACAGGAATAAAAAGCTGGATTAAAAGGGAAGACAGGAGAGTGGAATGAGATGAATTGTTTCTTTAGAGGGCCAACATAGACAAAGTCGGCAGAATGGCCTTCTTTTGTGCTTTACTATTCTACAATTCATTAACACTGTCACAAAATTTAACCTGAGATGAGGGTTCCAGAGTATTTTTGCGAAAGTTGCAGGAAATATTTACACTTATATGTCATACATTGTATATTTTTAGCAGAGACTATTAATGTTTAAAGGCAAATTTGAATAACCAGTTATCACCTGCAATATATTATTCAAGATTTCATGTTTTAGACAAAAACAAGCTATGTTGTACATTAAGATAATTTTAACAAACAAGCTGTACTAACCATGCTAAGGCTGAGAGTATAAATCTTAAGATCCCCTTTTAATTCCTAATTCCACACAAGAGTTTTTATTTATACATTGATATCATGAGGGTTCTTTGATCTCAAAAGGGGTACTACCTTTTTGAGATCAAAGTGAGAATACCATAGCTCTCTGGAATTAATTTTGATTTCACCTCAGTGCTCCAGTTATTCTCTGAGGTTTCAGACTTCAGGGGGATCCCTTCAGTGGCTCCTAGCTACTCTCCAATTATTCTTCAAAACAATTAATCCAGGCTTGGGCCACCCTATATTTATGTTTAGTGATTTAAAAATCAGGATGCTGCTGTTTCGTAATTGTTTATATCCTCCTTGTCCTGTCTTTGAACAGGCATGTGTTGGATTATATTTGTGTGCTCCCAGCCTAACTGCCCTTACATTATGAGGGTTACTTAGATTTCTTCCATTATCTCCAAGTTGGGAAAATATTTTGGTCGTTTTCACTCTAGGAACTCTGTCTCCAAACCGAGCATGAGCTCCCTCCCACATTCTACAATACAAACCATAAATCCACTATTTGTTCTTCTTAAGATACAGGCCAAGCTAATATTTAGCTTTATCGGGCCCTCAACTCTCTATTGCAGTAAACTACAACTATTAAAAGATCAAAGTCGCAACTGTCTCTGCCATATTCATGACTTTATAAAAACATGCAACTTGATTCCAAAAATGAATTCCGCTTATCCCATTCTCCTTGGCAAGAGAAACACCTGATTCTGGATTAGTGGTGCTGGAAGAGCACAACAGTTCAGGCAGCATCCAAGGAGCTTCGAAATCGACGTTTCGGGCAAAAGCCCTTCATCAGGAATAAAAGCTTTTATTCCTGATGAGGGGCTTTTGCCCGAAAATTCGATTTTGAAGCTCCTTGGATGCTGCCTGAACTGCGGTGCTCTTCCAGCACCACTAATCCAGAATCTGGTGTCCAGCGTCTGCAGTCATTGTTTTTACCCAAGAGAAATACCTTAGTCCTCTCTCCAAGTAGAAATGTTGGCAGGCAGTGATGAGTGAATCACCACAAGGATCAGGACTGAGACTTTCACTGTTCGCAATTATATATCAATGATTTGAAGATGGGGACCAAATATTATATTTCCAAGTTTGCTGATGATTCAAACCGAAGTGGGAATGTGTGTTGTGAGGAAGATGTAAAGTATCTTCGAGAGGATTTGCACAGACTTAGTGAATGGGCAAGAATGTGGCAAGTGAAATGTGTGAGAAAAATTTAAGGTTATCCACTTTGACAGGAGAAACAGATGTGGAGAGTACTTTTTAAATAATAAAAGTTTAGAAATGTAGATGTACAAAGAGTCATGGAGATGTACAGCATTGAAACAGATCCTTCGGTCCAACTTGTCCATGCCGACCAGATATCCCAACCTAATCTAATCCCACTTGCCAGCATCCGGCCCATATACCTCCAAACCCTTCCTATTCGTGTACCCATCCAGATGCCTTTTAAATGTTGTAATCGTACCAGCCTCCACCACTTCATTTGGCAGCTCATTTCCGTAGACGCACCACCCTCTGCATGAAAAAGTTGCCTCTTAGGTCTCTTTTTTGTCTTTCCCCTCCCCTCTCATCCTAAACCTATGCCCTCTAGTACTGGACTGCCCCACCCCAGGGAAAAGACTTGTCTATTTACCCTATCCATGCCCTTGACAATTTTATAAACCTCTGTAAGGTCACCCCTCAGCCTCTGACACTCCAGGGAAAACATCTCCAGCCTATTTCAACCTCTCCCTATAGCTCAAATCCTCCAACCCAGGCAACATCCTTGTAGGTCTTTTCTGAACCCTTTCAAGTTGCACAATATCCTTCTGATAGGAACGAGACCAGAATTCACACGAAATAACCAACAGCCGAACCATAACCTCCCAACTCATGTACTCAATACTCTGATCAATAAAGGAAAACATACCAAACGCCTTCTTCACTATCCTATCTACCTGCGACTCTACTTCCAAGGAGGTAAGAACCTGCACTCGAAGGTCTCCAAAGAGACCCACATGTTCTTGTTGATAAGTCTCTGTAAGCTAGCAAGCTATTAGGGAGGCTAACACAATGATATCTTTATTGGAAGAGAATTTCAATACAAGAATAGGGAAGTCTTACTTCATTTGTATGAGAGTTTGCCATTAGATGCCACCAAACTCATGAATATGGCAGAGTCAGTGTACAGTTTTGGTCTATTTATCTCAGGAAAGATATTATCATAGAGGAAGTGTAATAATGGTTAACTAGATTTTTTTCCCAGATGGATGGAAGGACTATTATATGAAGAGAGTTTGGGCAAACCTGATCTATGTTCATAGAATCATAACAGCATGGAAACAGACCCTTCAGTCCAATTAGTCCACAATGACATGTTTCCAAACTAAACTCGTCCCACTTGTCTACGTTTGGCCCATATCCTTCTGAACCTTTTCTATTCATGTACTTATTCAAGTATCTTTTAATTGTTGTAATTGTACCTTCATCCACCACTTCCTTCGAAAGTTCATTCCACACACGAACCACACTGTGTGAAAAAAAGGTGCCCCTCATGTCCTTTTTAAAATTTTCTCCTCTCACCTTACAAAAAAGAGTCCCTAGTTTTGAACATCCCCAACCTAGGGAAAATATCCTTGCTTTTCACCTTCTCTATGCTCATGATTTTATAAACCTCTATAAGGTCAACCCTCAACCTCCTATGCTCCAGTGAAAAATGTCCAGCCTATTTTTATAACTCGAACTCTCCATTCCAGCAACATCCTGATAAATCCTCTCTGAAGTCTCTCCAATTTAATAATATTCTTCCTACAGCATCTTAACCAGGACTGCACTCAGTACTCAGGAAGAAGCCTCACCAATCTTCTGTTCAAGTGCAATATGATGCCCCAACTCCTATAATCAAAGGTCTGAGCAATGAATGCATAGGGACTGCTATACTTGCTACTATACACAAGGGCTGTTATTTTATATAACACACACAGGGACTGCTGTATTCTATAATATGCACAGGGACTGTTATTCTCTATAAAAACATATAAACTGATTCTCTATAATATAGACAGCAACTGCAATTCTCTATAATAAATACAAGGGCTACTTTTCTCTCTGACATACTCTGGGGCTGCTATTCTCTATAATACACACAGGTACTACTATTTTCTATATTATGCACAGGGGCAGCTGTTGACCATAGTAATACGTGAATTACCCTTCTCTATACTGTACAGAGGCATTGTTATTGTCTATAATATAATGCTATTCTTTGTACTATTTAAGAAGAATGAGAGGTGATCTTATTAAAACCTGCCTACATCTATCTTATGACTAACTATTTTGCAAAATGTTTTCCTGGTTGGGGAGTTTAAAACCGAGGGACACAGTTAAAATTAGCGGGATGACACTTAGGTCAGAGTTGAGGAGAAATTATTTTACTCAGAGGGTTGTAATTCTTTAGAATTCTGTACCACAGAGTTCTGCAGAAGTACGTTTAAGGTAGAGATTGATAAGTTTCTGATTACCAATGCTGTACAGAGTTATAGAGGTGGGTGAGTAAAAGGAATTGAAACGTTTGATCTACCATGGTCATATTGAATAGCCTGTTCCTGAGTTCCTAATTAGATAACTTTGACTACAACAGCCTTTCATCTTTAAAACAGAGACAGATTTACAATCTTGACACCAGTAACATCTTTCAAGTTCCAAAATACTAAAATTTTTCGTTCATCGTACCAACAGCCATGATTATACAGACATCACCTCTCTTTCAGTAACTCTGATCTTTATTAATTACCACCCAGCTTTTACAATAAAGTAGACTCCAGCACAGATCACACCATTCCTCTCGTTTACCCTAAATTTAAAGATACAGTCCCAAACAGAGCCATAAACCATTTGAAAATCATCATTTAGCATTTTTAAATAATTATAAAGTACAATCAAATTGACATTTCTGGGAGATCAAAAGCATGTTGAACTGACTGATGAAACTGCACACTCCGACCCACTCAAACTGTCGAAGCTGGCTTCTATTAACACCTGTAGGTGTTGGCAGAAGGATGATGCTCAACAGCAGACATTCAGAGAGGCAAAGACTTTTTATGCACCCCGTGCATACAAGTATAATTGAAGATAGTTATGCTTTGTGGTTAAGTTCAACTGTCTTAATATAATAGAAGGCTGAACTGGTCCTCGCCCTCAATAATTTCTCCTTTGAATCCTCCCTCCTTTTAACCTTAGTATATGTATGTTAAAAATCATATTTTGTGCATTAGAAATTTCAGAAAATATGGCACACTGAGTGTCTGGTTCTTTATCTTTTATGTTCTGACTAGTCATTCAGGATTGGTTGTTTTCGTAAATCCTTAAACATTTCTTATTGATATTGTTGAAGACATTTTGCTCATATTTCATAGTTATGAAATCTATTTTTCCTTGCAATTGCTTTATATTGAGATAATCATCAATGGCCAATGCTACAGTTGAGGGAAGAAGAATGTGATGCAAAGCAAGAAGTTTCAGCTGCATTTTCTATAAGTTCTGAAAAGAATATGCCTACACACAATTATAATACAGGCAAACACTACAGCAAACCTTCAATATTATGGTGTTCATGTTAATGGCATTTAACAATTGTTGCAGAGGAATAATGACAAATTTGAATTGAGTATTTTATGTCAAAAATATACTTGTATATACTGCTTCATGTTATTCTTACTTTTCATAGAGGGTGGGGAAGGGAGAGTTGGTTAGGGCTATTGGCTGGATGGCTGGTTTGCAATGCAGAGTGATGCTAACAGCTTGGGTACAATTCCTGCACCAGCTGAATTTACAATGAAAGATTCTCCTTCTCAACCTTTCCCTTGTCTGAGACAAGGTGACCCTCAGGTTAAACCATCATCAGTCATCTCTCTCTAATGAAAGAACAAGCCTATGATCTGGTAAGACAATGACGAATTTACCCTTTACTTCTCTGAAGGTATACTATCTCTACCTTTCCAAAGAAATCTTTCATTCCATTAAAAACAGACTATATTGGAAATATATAGCAGGCAGCTTCTGTGCAGAGAAATAAAAATGAAGTGTTGGAGAAATTCAGCAAATCTTACAGCATTGGCAGAGAGAGAAAAACAGAGTTAACGTTTCAAGTCCATGACTTTTTTCTGGTTGCAGAGATTTTTTTTCTTTTGATGAGCAGAAGCCAATCTGTAAACTGAATATTAAAATTGTACAGAAACTTTCGAGTGGCATATTGTTGGTTTTCACTGTTGGCACTTGTTACTAAGCTGACCTCATTGATCGTCATGCCAAGGTTGACGCGATATGTGACCAATTTCCTCTTTGACCAGCTAGTGACTCTGTGGTGTGGCAGGTAGTACCTAGCATCTTCATGTGATACTTGCAAGTATTCTGAAGGAAAAGGCTTGGGAACCCACTGGCTGTCAGGTTTTGGCTACCTTATACATGTAACTGTCTCTATTCCTGCGGATGTGCCTGAACCTGTCTCCGTACATTCACTGCCGATATACTTGGGAGTCTGCTTTTGAAAGGATTGCCATATTTTTGATTTTGTTCTGCCAGGGTGTATCCATAATGTGCAGCAGACAGTAATTTTTCTTAGCCACATAACAAGGTGCTGAGAACACAGGCCCTTTAAACCATCAACTTGGTCCCAGAAGTCAGCCTGTGTTATGCACGCACAAGTATGGGAGATATGTATTTCCTTATACACTTATTGAGCTCTGCAGCAAAGGCACACTTTCACCAGGATTCCAAGGTAGCAAAATTTATTATTTCCTATCATGTCTGTTCGATTGGGTGGAGATGCAAAATTTTGTCTATGACCATGGGTTTTCTTGATGGTTAGTTAGGCAGAATATAACTATAGGCACAGGAGAAACAGTCATTTAGTCTCTGTAGCTAAGTTTCTGTGTGGCAAACTAGTACATTATTGTCAGAATAGAACAGTTCTTTGACCAGGACACAATATGTTTTTGTCTTTATTTTCAGTCTTGATAGTTGAGCTTGCTATTTAGTTCATAGTGCAAACAGACTCCTTCCATAACTGCAAGGAAGGTGAAGGTCAGGATCATGCAGATGATACCAGAGAGTGGTGGATAGGTTACAGCCTAGTTTCACCCTATTCTTTACTCTGAAACTGCCGGAGGTGCAAGCACCAAACAATACAGTGCAGTGCAGGTTGTAATAGAAGTTGAAACTTTATTGCTGGAACAGCACAGCAGGTCAGGCAGCATCCAGGGAACAGGAGATTCGACGTTTCGGGCACAGGCCCTTCTTCAGGAATCCTGAAGAAGGGCCTGTGCCCGAAACGTCGAATCATTCCTGAAGAAGGGCCTGTGCCCGAAACGTCGAATCTCCTGTTCCCTGGATGCTGCCTGACCTGCTGTGCTGTTCCAGCAATAAAGTTTCAACTTTGATCTCCAGCATCTGCAGACCTCACTTTCTCCTTGTAATAGAAGGAATAGTTGAGACGGAGGATAGTGCCATATATTTTAATGAGAACTACAGAAGTTATAGCTTTCCCTTATAGTTGATGAATCGAGATGTTTGTGATAGATCCGACAACATAGAAACTACCATGTATCCAGGTACACCAAGTCTGCAAGTAAATGGAGTCTTTCAAATATGATCCAAGCAAAGAACTTCTTTGTGGTGCTAAGGAGATATTCTGTAGATTTTGCAGTCTTTTATTGTTATCTTTGTTTTTGCATAGTGAGATGATTTTGATGTGACTCATCTCTAATGAGCCTCCCTTGCAGCAGAAAAGTTCATAAAGAATTGACAATAAGTTGTACTTGCCATGCCTTAGTACTGGGACGTCATCCTTCGTGGTGCCCTTATGTTTAGTAGGTAATCTATGGCCTTCTCAAACTCAAGTGATAAGGATTCTTCATCTAACTCATCCATGACAAGAAACTGCAGGCAAGTCGACTTCCAGTGCTGTCTGGAAGACATCCGATTCACTGGAATGTAATTAACAGTAGTATTTGGCCAAATATAATACTTATTCCTTTCTGTTGATGAGTAATTGACCGTCTATCAACATTAAGGGAGCAACTTTGATGGAAGGACCAAGCATCCTGCTAATTTCTCTGGGTGCCATGGTGGCTCAGTAGTTAGCACTCCTGCCTTACAGTGCCAGGGACCCGGGTTCAATTTGTGTGAAGTTATACATTCTTCCAGTGTCTGCAGTTTAGGTGGATTGGCCATGCTAAATTGCCCATAGTGTCCAGGGATGTGCAGGCTAGATGAATTAGCCATGGGAAGTACAGGATTACAGGGAAAAGGTAGGAGGGTGGGTGTGGGTGTGATGTGCTTCGGAGGATTAGTGCAGACTCAATATGGACTGCTTCCACACAAGGGATCCTATGATTTATATGTAAGATGCTAATAATTATTTTATCATGCTGGCATATGGTCAATCCTTTCCTGGATTTCCCAACTTAACATGACTGATTCTATGCTAAATAATGGATTGGGCATGTCCGTGAAAGTGTCCTAGCAACTTTTGATCCATTAGTGGTAACAAATACAACTGTACCAGTCACCCACATCAGGAAATCATGGTTATTTCTGAACAAATATTTAACTAATATTTGGTGAGTTTGTGTTGACTTCAACACTTAAAATAATTAGAACTTTCCAATCTTTTTGCCGTTACTGACTTTCAAAGTTGGTTATTGGGTCAATGAACATATATATTTTAAATGATTTTTGAAGAAGTTGTATTTTTAATTGATTTTAAATCAGACACCCATGGACTAAAAACAAAAATCCACCATTTTCTTTCCTCACTTTTGGTGTGGAGGCAATAATTATCTTTGAATTTTACAGGAGACCATTGGCATGTTACACCACTATTGATAATTTGTATCTATTATAGGCAATTCAAAATTCAAACGTTAACCCATATTTCAAATCAATTCACAACCAATACTCTTGAAAATAGGAGATGTACATGTAGACCCAACCATCATCTCCACCAGAGTGAGTTAACCTTTGTTTAATACTTACTCATATGCAGGTGTTTACAGATAGAATTCACTTGCTGTCTATTATTTGAAAAATTGAAAGTGAACAAACTAGTGGGAATTAATTATAAAATCTTTGTCCACTTCTGTGATAAAGTATAAACATTATTTTTGAGCCCAGGTTCAAATTCCATCTGCTCCTGAGGTGTATGCTAATATCTCTAAAGGTGATTCAAAAATAAACATTATTTTCAGTAATAATACTTTGATTAAAAGTTGATTGAGGAGTTAGGAATGATACATTCAAAAAAAAAAGAAACTGCTCGGATATCCAGAGTATATAAGTTGACAATGGCATGATATAAATCAAACAATTCTCTCATCAGTATTCTGAAGGCACCAAAAGTGAAACATTAACTTTGCTTTCTTCCCACAAATGCTGTCAGACTTGCTGGGTGTTGCCAGCAATTGCTTTGTGTTTCAGGTCTCCACCAGAGATCTTTATTGAACCAGTTCTGTCTTTACTGTTCATAGGAATTCATTTGTATGAATCTCTTAGCCGCTGTTCATCTTCGGATACTTTACTGGCGGCTTTTGCTGTGTGAACCAATGTGGAAAATGTCACAATATTATCCTTATCTGAGCACAGATTTTCATCCTCATGAGAGTTGGGCAATTTCCTAACATTTTGGTTTCATCTGCTGTCTACACATGCTATTTTTTCATGGCATTGGCTGGAATTGGGGTTAGTGTATTCTGCAGCATGCTGGAAGCTGCAGCATGCTGGAAGCTGCAACAAAGGCAGACAAATAGCAAGACAGGCAATTTATAACACCTGCTTCTGTTTAATGGGACATGAAAATCAGTGGTAGGCACCCATTTCTGTGAATGCTGACTTAGTGGTTAACACTTACATCTGAATCACAACATTATGGGTCCAAATGCCATTCCAAAGATTTGAGCTCCTAATCCAGGTTGATACACATCACTGCAGTGCTGAGGGTGTGCCATATTCTTGGAGATGGGAAGTCTTTGAGATGCTCCCAAAATTGTTAAAAGTGTATAGCTGTTCAAAGCCTCAGTCCTATTAATTATTCATAAACTTAATTAAAACAAAGTTCACAATTGCTTTGACTGATGAGTGAATTGCTGGACTTTGATGCTTCGTCAAGTGAGATTCTCATACACAGCTGTTTTGAATATGACCAGAGCTCAATATACTGAAAATCTTGTAAGGCATTGCTTTAAAGTTTGAAACATGGCTGGCAATTAAAGATTCAAACATTGGGAGAAATTGACATAATAAAAACTACAAGTCAGTACTGTTAATGCAGGAAGTAATTTATCCACTGGGATAAAGTATCAAATTCACCTGAATACTTTAAGAATGCTTTAGCAACAAATTGTGCAAAATTGCAGATGTAAAATATTTCCCACCTAACAAAAACATAAGATGCCACTGGTAGAATATAATATGTACTTTCACCTACCTCATGTTTTGATTTCATGTAGCACACAAGAGAAAAAAAGACACCACAAGACATTTGAAATATTATGAAAAAAGTTAAGGGTTTGGGTTAATTCAGGTCCTCTGACATGGTTTTTGTATGCGAAATTGCATACAGGATACAATGGACGTTTTTCCATGCTGCAAAAATTCTTTACATGCAAAGGCTGGAATTCCTTTTACTCAGCTTCCAAAACCGGATTCAATCCAATTTGAACAACACTGTTTGGAATTCATTCTATTTAAAGTTCCATGAATATTGCTTCTTTTATGTATTCACAAACCAAGTACAGCAAAGACAATGACCCAGAACTCCAAGTTGATGGAGTGGTATCTCTTGAACATACTAATCTAGCTGAAAGTCTTTTGGTGATTTGCAAACAGTTCTCAGTGGTTGTGAATTCGCAGTTTAAAAAAATCTTCTAATTTGACACCGATTTGAATCTTACTCAGAGGCAACAAGTTGATTATTCAAGGAAATGGAAAAAAAAGTATGCCATCCTGATATGTGATGGTTGTACTTGCAGTCAGGGGTTAGGTAAATTATTGGGCCAGATTAGGAGAAGCTTTGCTCTGTATATGCATTTCTTTTTTCTGGATTCTTGATAGTAGGTATCAAAATGGAATGCGTATAACCCTTGATAAACATATAAATGCGCAAAATCATAAAAATAATCAAAATGAATGTGTCAGATCACTAAGATATGATTGAGAGTCCATTACTGGAAGATAGGCAGTTTTAACCTGTAGATGATTATAGAAGAGATGGAGGTTACAAGCCAAGGAGTAAATTAAAAAGAAAGAGATGTGAAATACCGAAGCAGATAGGAATGATGAGAATTTGACAGCTCAGCAATAGAATGTGGCATACATTTGGGGAAAGTACACCTCGACGAGATGTTGGCAAGTTCAAACAGTATAGCAAAGAAGCAAGTTAGACTCACCGTTGTACCCTTTCCATCAGGCACAAAAGAAAAATATTTGTAAGATAAGTGCAAAACGAAAGTACAGCAGTTTTGGATATTGGAGATGCACCAACATTTCACAGATTCGTGTTTTTAAACAGAAGATTAAAGAGATGGAGTTCTTCCCAGAGATTAGATGATGCTGTGGAAATGTACGAAATGACAAATGAAGTATAGCCCCCATATTGCCAAATGCTTAAAACTGGGACACGTGAACTATAAAGCATGTCAGATCTATGATGGTACCTGATGTCAGCCAACAGATAATCCAGGATGGAGGGTGGGAAACAGTTGTGGCTGGAAGAGCTGCTCCTTTTTTGGAAGTACTTTCAGTGTTGGAGCTGATTTCCTTGAATTTTTAGAGCAGTAATTACTGTTTTATAAGCTGTTGTATTTTGAAACTTCAAAAAAAAAATCAAAACAATAGCACTTTAAAAAGTGAGACATAAAGCAGATAGGACACCGGAGGTGAAAAAACAGAAAAGTAAACCTGCACAGCTATGTGACCCAGCAATGAACCTTAACTGTTGACTGTCTCCGACATTTAGTTTCAAATATCCCTGGACATAGGAGTTCATTCTAAGAAAAATAAACAGTAAAATTCACAGCTGACTTTGGAGAAACCTGTGTAGGGAGCACACAGCAAGGGAGCAGCAAAGTGGCTTGTTTTTGAAAGTGTAACCTGAGAGTTCTGTCTCTTGATTAAACTTTCATAATATAAAACATAGATACTACCTTATTCTAGAGCAGTAAGACTGCTATTTTCTGGGTCTAAAGATTGTTAGGGTGCAAGGATGTGCTTGTCAGATGTGAGAGGTGAGGGAGAATTAAGCGGCAGTTAGAGGCAATAAGGAATTTGCAAGAGCCAGGGGGTGCACGGGATGGCAGTTTCAGGAAGGAAGAAAAACCGCAGATACAGTCCGGTAGATAGGTTACCTCCAGGACAGGTAGATGGGATAGGCAGGAAAGCAGGATTCACTTGTGGCTATCCCCATCTTAAACAAGTATGCTGATTTGGAAAATGTAGGGGTTGATGGACTCTCAGGGGAATGTAGCACTGACAGCCAAGTTTCTGGTACTGAGACTGGCTCTAATATAATGAGGGGTATGTCAGGTTCCAAGTGATCAATTGTGATAGGGGACTGTCTAGTCAGAGGCACAGACATTTCTGCAGTCAACAATGAAACATCAGAATGGTGTGTTACCTCCCTGGTGCCAGGATCAGGAAAATCTTGGAGAGGGTGCAGTATATTCTAAAAGGGGAAGAGGGTCCAGCAGGAGGTTCTCGTAACACATTGGAACTAATGACATAGGTATGAAAAGGATGAGCTGCTGAGGAGAGAATATAGGAAATTAGGCAAGAAGCTGAAAATTAGATCCGTGAGGGTAGTGCTTTCTAGATTACAGCAGGTCGGGCAATATCCAAGGAGCAGGAAAATTGACGTTTCGGGCAAAAACCCTTCATCAGGATGAAGGGCTTTTGCCCGAAACGTCGATTTTCCTGTTCCTCAGGTGCTGCCTGACCTGCTGTGCTTTTCCAGCACTACTCTAATCTTGACTCTTATTTCCAGCATCTGCAGTCCTCACTTTCACCTTTCTAGATTACTCCCACCGCCACAGGCTAGTGAGAGTAGGGATAGGAGAATAGAGCAGAAGAATGCTTGGCTGAGGAGCTCGTGCAAGGGAGAAGGATTCACATTTTTGGATCTTCTGGGCGAGAAGTGACCTGTACAAGAAGAATGAATTGCACCTGAATTGGAAGGAGACTAATATACTGGTGGGGAGATGTGCTAGAGTTGCTTGGAAGGACTTAAGGTGGGGCTGGGAAAACAGAGAAGAGATCAGTCTGAGACTGCTGCAGTTGGGAAAAGGAATGAGTCAAACAGTTGCATGACATTATGATCCTGCGCCACGAGCTACCTGATGAAGGAGCAGTGCCCCAAAAGCTAGTATTTCCATGTAAACCTGTTGGACTATAACCTGTTGTTGTGTGATTTTTAACTTTTTAAAAACATAGGCTGGGATTGCCATCCCGTTAAGGGCTTGGATGGAAAGGAATTTGTAAACTGTGTACAAGAAACATTTCTGATTCAGCATGTGTATGTACCTACTAAAGAAGGTACAAAACGTGATCTACTATTGGGAAATAAGACAGGGCAGGTAACTGAGGTGTCAGTGGGAGAGCAGTGGACATGATTCACATGGACTGTAGCAAGAAGTTTGATAAGGTTCCATATCATAGACTGGTTAGCAAGATTAGATCATATGGAGTACAGTGAGAACTAGCTATGTGGATACAGAACTGGCTTGAAGATAGGAAAGAGGCTTGCTTTTTTCAGACTGGAGGCTTGTAACCAGCAGTGATCTGAGTCTACTGCTTTTTGTCATTTATCCAAATGATTTGTATGTGAAAAGAAAAGGTACAGTTAGTAAGTTTACAGACGGCACCAAAATTGGTGGTGTAGTTACAGCAAAGAAGGTTACCTTAGAGTACAATGGGACAATGATCAGATGGGCCAATGGACCGAGGAGTGGCAGATGGAGTTTAATTCAGATAAACGGGAGGTGCTGCATTTTGGAAAGGCAAATTAGGGCAGGACTTATACACTTAATGGTAAGGTCCTGTGGAGTGTTACTAAACAAAGAGACCTTAGAGTGCGGGTTCATTGTTCCTTGAAAATAGAGTTGCGGGTAAACAGGATAGTGAAGGTGGCATTTAGTAAGTATACTTGCCTTTATTGGTCAGTGTATTGAGTATAGGAGTTGGGAAGTCATGTTACGGTTGTATAGGACATTGGTTCAGCCACTTATGGAAGATTGTGTCCAATTTTGGTCTCCTTCCTATAGGAAGGATGTTGTGAAATTTGAATAGATTCAGAAACGATTTACAGGTTATTGCCAGGTTTGGAGGACTTGAGATATTGGAAGAGCCTGAATAGGCTGGGGCTATGTTCCCTAGGGCATTGGAGGCTGAGAGTTGACTTTATAGAAATTTATAAAATCATGAGGGGTATACAGGGTGTGAATAGCCAAGGTCTTTCCCCCAAGTTAGTGAAACGCAAACCTAGAGGGTATAGGTTTAAGGTGAGAGAGGAAAGATTTAAAAGTTACCCAAGGGGCCATTTTTTTCACACAGGGTAGTGTGTATATGGAATGAGGTGCCAGAGGAAGTCGAGGCTGGTACAATTACAATGTTGAAAGGTATCTGGATGGGTATACGAATAGGAAGGGTTGAGATGGATATGGGGCAAATTCTGGCAAATGGAATTAAATTAGGATATCTGGTTGTCATGGACAAGTAGGACGGAAGGGTCTGTTTCCATTCTGTATAGCTCTATGAGTCTATTGTTAGGTGCTCCTGGCTTTATTAAATGACAGAGAGAAAAGGTCCACCAGAACCATCACAAGAGCGTTATGTAGTTTATCTGAAAGGCAAGGTGGAACAAGTTTGATCTTAGCCATGAAACGTACGACTGAAAGATCAAATTTTGTTTTCCATTTAAACTGTTGTAAAATATTGTTGCCGACCAGGTATGCAGTGTACTTTAAAATGAATCACTAAGAATTCAGGCCTAAAACAATACCAGAAAGTTAGTAAACAGACTTTGCGATAAATAGGAAATAAGTTTAAATGTCAACTGCGATAGTTTAGTGTGTTAACAAACAGGAAGAATGAGAACTAAGCACCTGCATGATGAAGGTATGATGGGAATAACTGATGTAATGCAGTCCTGTGGATTGAATCCTGAGTGTTGAGATCAGATTAACAGAAACAAAACATTCCCAAGGACATTATATGAAAAAGCTCGTCCCTATGAGCTAAACATCCAACTTCTATTCTTGCTTTCATGTCTACTTCTGTTGATTATTGAGAGGATTGGCAACAGCCTTCAACCTCACTTTCTTTTCTTTTTTGACTATATGAAAAGACGTACTTTAAAAAAAAAATTAAAACAAAAAGGACTCCAAAAGATAAATCATTGTTCTCTTAGTTGAGCAGAATTGACTAATACATTAGGGATAGTACATGGAGGGCTTTTCATTTTAAATAAATCCTTAAAAAACACAAAACAGCTGTGGAATTTCACCCATACAATTTTATTTGATTTGAAAACAAGATAATCACAACAAGGCTGCCTTGATAGTTTTAGCAAACTTCTCCAACACTAGATTTACAGACTTAATTTTTCTGCCAATTGAAGCTAAATGCACAGTCCATCTGCCAGCATTACTGGCAGTCAGCTCCTCAAATCCAAATGTACTAAACTGACCTCTTTCCTGGAATTATACACAAATTATCACCAGAAGTATCCTGGGAACAGGAAATAATTCTCTGGAGTTGCACAGGACTAGTGGTAATACAACATTTCCAGTGTACGCCTGCATGTTAGTGAGAAACCTGGCACGGAGTACAGAGGTAGCCCTATTTTTCACTTCATTTGGCAAAGAGGAGTTGGAAAGTAAGAAATAACATCAGCTGGGTAGTGTTGACTTGCAACTTTGACCTCTCTGTAACACTTTTTGCTTAGGCATAGCAGCAGACCAGCTATTTTACTGGAACAAAGAACATAATTTTACCCAAACTAGACACCTTATGGCAAGCACTAGCAAAATAATTTAGTCATTTAAAATAAACAGAATTTTACTTTATCCATGTATAAAACACACCTCTGCCAACCCAATCCCAGTGAAGTCATGTGATACTGTACAGTTTTGGTGCTTTGTGCAGTCTGAAGACATCTTTTCCTCGACAGTTATTATTTCAAGTACAAGTGCAATGTTTTGTGTTCATGTAATTTTTACTCCATTTTTGAAATCTCAAATTTTGTCGTCATAATTTCCTGAAAAACAAGGAAATCATTAGCAGAATTTTCCGTAACTGCAATTTCGAGTATGTACCTCATCTGGTCTGGTTCTCTAGTAGAGTAATCCACAATTAAACACTTTGCAATTTTATCCCCCATAGCCATAATATCTTTAAATTAAGATCTGTATTTCAAATTACTCTCAACTTTGGGTGATAAAAATAATCCCTGTTCCAACAATTATGTTAAAACATTTATTCTAACCTCTTTACTTGTTATTGATTCTAACCAAGAGGATTGTCTTATTTTTGTATTCAATCAGAATTCTTCATACTTAAGAGAAATCACTCAAATTTCCTGAACCATTTCTACTGAAGTGGTAATGATTCTCGTATCTTCAATTGCTTCACAAATAGTGTGCCTTATCATCATTTGAGTGAATCCACATTTTTCCATCCTATGCCTTAATCCCCTCTTCTCTCTCATCAGGCACTCAACCCCTCCCCACTCTTTATGAGCGTAGTTTAGCCAGTATTTTGTATTAATTTATAATTACTTCTGTTCTTTTGCACTCCATGCCACTACTTAGAATAACACAATTAGAATTTTGGATCTCTAAGTACTTTTTTCCTATTCACTCAGAGCGTGGGTGTCGCTGCCTTTGGCAACATTTATTGCTCATCTCTAATTTTCATTCAGATAGTGGTAAGTTGTTGCTTTGAACTACTGCAGTGCAAGGGGCATAGGTACACCCACAGTTTTGCATTTTCATGGAATTATGTATTTTGAAACGCTTCAGTTTATTTCCATTTCTCTTCTCCAAGTACTTGGTAGACACAGATCTCATTAGCTATTTGACAGCTTGACAAGTTTTCAATCTTTATTTGTGAGCTGAAGTCAATCCTCCTATGATGTCCATAGATAAAATGCAGGGATCACTGAATGTAATCAGGATGGAAACTTCATTGGTATTTTTTTCCGACCTTGAAGCTCCCTACACTCCTTTGTGGCCAAATTCAAAATCAAGCTCTGGCAGAAACCAGCTGTTTCAGTGCAATCCAGAAATGGACTTCTTTGTACGAGTGTGGTTTGAATTGAGTTTCCATAAGGATTTAATATTATCTTGCTTCCAGAGGAACAGCAAACTTTGAAGAATTGAAAATATGCAACTGAATAAATCTTCACCTGATGTTTTTAAGACATAGACCTACATCAGGAGAAACTGTACACATCTATCCGCCATAACGAAGGTCTCCTAGTCCTCAGTTTCTTCCTCGCACGTTGACCCAACCAATACCGTTCCACTGACACTTTCATCCAACTGGCTGAACTGGTCCTCACCCTCAATAATTTTTCCTTCCAATCCTCCCACTTCCTCCAGACCAAAGGGGTAGCCATGGACACGCACATAAGTCCTAGCTATGCCTGCCTCTTTATTGGGTATTTGGAACAGTCTAACTTCGGCAGCTACACTGGCACCATTCCCCACCTCATCCTCTGCTACATCGATGACTGGATCAGTACTACCTTGTGGTCCCATGAGGAGGTTGAACAATTCATCAACTTCACAAATATCTTCTACCCCAACTTCAAGTTCACCTGGACCACCTCAGACACCTCCCTCCCCTTCCTGGACCTCTCCATCTCCATTTCCAGCGACCAATTCAATATGTACATCCACTACAAATCCACCGACTCACACAGGTACCTGGACTACACCTCCTCCCACCCTGCCTCCTGTAAAAACGTTATCCTTATTCCCAATTCCTCCACCTCATCTGCTTCCAGGAGGACCAATTCCACCACAGCACATCCTGGATGGCCTCCTTCTTCAAAGAATGCAATTTCCCCTCCCACATGGTCAATGATGCTCTCCAGCAGATCTCCTCCACTTCCTGCACTTCTGCCCTTGAACCCCACCTCGCCAATCGCATCATGACAGAACTGCCCTGGTCAAGACCTTCCAACCTCTGGATACATCACATCATCCTCTGCTATTTCTGCCACCCACAAACAGACCCCACCACCAGAGATACATTTCCCTCGCCACCTGTATCTACATTTCGGAGAGACCATTCCCTCAGTGACTCCCTTGTCACGTCGACGCTCCCCCACCATCACCAACCCACCCTCCCCACCCAGCACCTTCCCCTGCCACAAGTAGTACAAACCCTGTGCCCACACGTCCCCCTGACCTCCGTCCAAGGCCCCAAAGGAGCTTTCCACATCCATCAGAAATTTAGCTTCACTTCCACATTCGTCATCCACTATATCTGTTGCATCCAATGTGGTCTCCTCTACATTGGGGAGACAGGACGCCAACTTGAGGATCGTTTCAGAGAACATTTCTGGGCTACCCACACTAACCAACTCCACTACCCTGTGGCTGAAAACTTCAACTCCACCTCCCACTGCGCCAAGGACATGCAGGTCCTGGGCCTCCTCTATCGCCAAACCCTAACCATCCGACGCCTGGAGGAAAATCGCCTCATCTTCCACCTTGGCACCCTCCAAGCACATGGGATCAATGTGGATTTCACCAGTTTCCCTATTTCCCCTCCCCCTACGTTATCCCAGTCGCAACTTCTAACTTGGTACCGCCTGCTTGAACGGTCCTACCTGTCCATCTTCCTTCCCACGTATCTGCTTCACCCTCCTCTCTGACCTATCACTTTCACCCTCACCTTCATCTACCTATCACTTTCCCAGTTACCCCCGCCAATCTATTTTTCAGCCCCCTTGGCCCACAAGCTTCATTCCTGATGAAGGGTTTATGCCTGAAACGTCAATTCCCCTGCTCCTCGGATGCTGCCTGACCGGATGTGCTTTTCCAGCACCACGCTCTTCGACACAGACCTACATCAGGACTAGGTACTTCAACTGAAAGGTTTCCTAACTCTACTATTTCAAACACTGACAGACAATTACATTTGAATTAGATTCTAAAAGTGAGCTCAGCTACATGTAAACCTGGATGCCAGGTACCTCCAGTGTCAATAAATGTTGATATTCATGGGGAGGAATTGCCAGGGTCTACCCCAGATTTCAAAACCTGTTACAGGTTAGAATGTCATATTCTGTTAATGATTGCATTCCTACTGATATTAGCCTAATGCTTTCCTAGCATTGATTCAGTGGCTCTTCCTCCTTTGCATCCATATTTTTGATTGCATCACTGCCTGATAAGATTTATATCAAGTAAAAGGGGGTCAGTTTAACTTGGTTGGCTGGATGGCTGGTTTGCGATTGCAGAGTGACACCAACAAAGGATTATCTTTCTCAACCCCTCCTTTTGCCTGTGGCATGATGACCCTCAGGTAAAACCATCACCAGTCATCTCTCTCTAATAGGAGAGCAGCTTTATGGTTTAGTAAGACTATGGCAATATTACCTTTGTATCAAGTAACTATTAGTACACACTGTTGTTATTTTTCAGGCAAGGGAAGCTCAAAGCATGGTCTATCATACAGTTAAATTTAGCTAATCTGTTTTTGATTATTTTGATTAACAAGGGAAAGTGGGACACTATTCATTGAGCAGTGACATGGGATCTTTTGCACCAAAGTGAATGATTTAATTTTCAATTATTGATGATCTTTAACAGTGCACTATTGGGCCAGTTAGTTTAAATGAAAGAATAAAGTTGAAACCATAGTTTCCTGACTTGGATGTGAATGTGATACAAACTGAAGAACATATGCCTCAAATCCCTCAGTGATGAAACATCACCAAAGATCAGGATCAAATCCTCTTCCAGTTTTTTTCTATTTTTGAGAGATTTTTGCATGTTTCTTTAAGGGAGTTTAAGTCAGTGCAGAAACCTAATGTAGACTGGATGTAGATTTGCTCGCTGAGCTGGAAGGTTTGTTTTCAGATATTTTGTCACCATACTAGGTAACATCTTCAGCGAGCCAATGAATGTAGCCTGCTTTCTATTTATATGTTTGGGTTCCCTTGGGTTGGTGATGTCATTTCCTATGGTGACATCATTTCTTATAGTGAGGTCACTTCCAGTTCTTTTTCTCAGTGGGTGGTAAACGGGATCCAAGTCAATATGTTTGTTGATAAGAGATCTAGTTGGAATGCCATGGTTCTAGGAATTGTCGTGCATGTCTCTGCTTGGCTTGTCCTAGGATGGATGTGTTGTTCCAGTTGAAGTGGTGTCCTTCCTCATCAGTATGAAAGGTTACTAGTGAGAGTGGGTCATGTCTTTTTGTGGCTAGCTGATGTTCATGTATGCTGGTGGCTAGTTTTCTACCTGTTTGTCAAATATAGTATTTGTTCCAATTCTTGAAAGGTATTTTTGCAAGAACAGGAAATGACATCACCATAGGAAATTATGTCACTACAGGAAATGACATCACCAACCCAAGGAAATCCAAACATGTAAATTGAAAGCAGGCTACACTATTAGTGCTTCATTCGGAGGCTCACTGAAGATGTTACTAGTATAGTGATAAAATGTCTGAAAATGAACCTTCCAGCTCTGCAAGCAAACCTACATCCAGAACCTCAACCTGTGCTATAAATCTTCTCAAAACTCGCTAACTTAATGTAGACAATGTTACATGCACCAATGCATACTCTTGCCACATCAATTCCTCTTATGCCAGCAAACATCCTCAAGTTTATGGGTCAACACTTTTACAATTAAATGTTACATAAATCTGTTGCTTACCTCATCGGAGTCGAGAAGTGCCGGAAGTGCACTGAAAAAAAATAAAAGGCGAGTTAAGAAAAGTACAGGAGTACACCACAATCATGGTAGTGTGGCCAATATCAGTGTGAAATAGATGTGATGATACTATGACTCTAAGAGGTGTATTTTGCCTTTGGTTTCCAACCATTTGATCAAACATAGAGTCTGATAATCGAATTTCAACTTCCTTACCTTTATTCTTTGATTTGTCCTCCAGCTTCAAACTGTGGCTTTGTCATCTTGTTACCACAGTCAGGAAAAATCCCAGGCTATACTTCCTGTAACAACACAGTTGCCTGACTTTCCACTGGATTTTCAACCACAGTAGGCATCACTCCCATCTGTGATCCAGCTATATCATTACCAATGATAAACTGTATGAGTGGAACCAAAAATCTTTCTCTTCTGACCACCACTTCACTTTTCGCCAGACTCTCCAAACTCACTTTATATAATGGAATACTGCACTTCCCACCATGAATTCCACTTGTTATCACCTTTTCTGGTAACATTCCATCTCTCACCAATGACTGATGTGCTCCTGCATATCTCAAAATTTTAATTTCTTTGTCTGCTCCCCTCCTGGCATACATGAGTAAACCTTACTGTCACAAATAAATTCTTTCAAGATCTGACATTTTCTTCTCAACCAACCCCTGATCACATTGTATGTTCTTTTGCAACATATTAGTTTCCGCTGAGCTTTCCTTGACTACTTCAACAAAACTCACTGGCTCATCCTGTTTTCCCACATCCATCCCCCCAGTGCTTTTACTGAACGACCAACACTTCAACTTCATGTGGCCTACTTTATTACAGCAAAAACACCTGAGCTTTTTTTTTTAAAACTTCTGTTCTCTCTCATGGGTTTTCTTTTTATCCTGTGATAAACTATCTTCATCTTAAATGAGATCTCCTTTTTTCCCTTTCCATGCAAGGATTTCTCTTTCCCTCAATTTCTAGCCGTCATAAACTTAAATTGATGTTGGAAGCCAAACTTTGATTTATGGACTAACTCAAACATCTGCCATTTCTGCTGCTAATCTTGCAGTCTTAACTCTCTGCTCTTCAACATGACTTCAGGAAGTGAATTTTTGAACTCCTCTAAAATAATTGTCTCTCCGCGATATTTGATCTATTTTCAATGCCTTTATCCACCTATCAAAATTACTTTCTTTGATCCTTTCAAATTCAATGTACATTTGACCAGGTTCTTAGATTCCTAAAACGTTGTCTGAAAACTTTGTTATTAGCTCATGTGCATTCAAGACAGCACTTTCACCTCATTATATGCCCCAGATACCTCCTCTGATAGTGAAGTAAGTACTTTACTACCGACCAACTTTTTTGAAACAGTACCCACATGGTTACTAACCACTTCATTTGTTTAGCCACTTTCTTAAATGAAATGAAAAAGGCTTCTATATCCTTCCAGTTTAACTTTGGCAATGTTTACACATATTTAAACAGATCCCCCTCAAATAAAATGCCAAGGTCTCCCAAGCTGTTTACTTTAAGAGCTTTCAATAGACTGCTTGTCGCTTCTGCCTTAAAACTTCTCTCTCAAAAAAAACAAGACAAAATACATTTCTTAAAGCCATAGTATCCTCACATTGACCATAGTTAAAATCATTTTTTGTCTGACAAAAGCAAATGCAAAACCAGCAGCAAAATCCTGCTTTTTACTTCCGGTTTTCACATCGTGTGGATCTTATGCTGCTAGTCAACACCTTGAAATAGCAAACCATAAGTCTAGTTAGAAGCACTGAGCAATATGGTGCTCCTTCCCCATCTGAATCCAAAGAATAGGTTAGGACAGAGGAAGAAACAAGTCATCCCTGGTTACTTCACTGTAAAGCTTTGTTGCCGTGCTGCCCTATCCTCCCCCAGTGCCTCAATAGCAGATGTAATATCAAAGTCCTGTCTATACTTCTGGGTTTATAATTTCTTATTCTTTAGATAAATTTGGGATTTTAGAATTTTGCTTACAAGACTTAAAAAAATTGACTTGGAATAAAATTCTCTTTTTTTTCCCTCAGAGAAATGCATGTCGTTGCCCAAATAAAAACAAATCTTCATAGTATCATACTTAAAAGTATCATAGGTGATAAGAAACAGTGTAGACCATTTCAGGAAGCAGGCCAAAGTGTTTAATAAGACATTCCAAAGAAAATTATATGAGATTACAAGGGTTTTGAGGTGAACTGCAGATGAATACTGCAGAGAAACAAAACCATAATTTCTCTCTAAAAAAAGGGAGTTTGCCCAATTCTTTATTCTGAATCATACTTAGAAGAATGGAAAAAGTTGTATTAAAAAAACTTTTCTTGTAAAATTGTCAAGTTGTATGAAAAACTAAATTCTTTAGCAGTTAGGAAATAAGTGTATGATATTACTTTTTTTGTACTCTGAAAGAGAGGAGAAAGTAATTAGATTAGATTACATTACACAGTGTGGAAACAGGCCCTTCGGCCCAACAAGTCCACACCGACCCGCCGAAGCGCAACCCACCCATTCCCCTACATTTACCCCTTTACCTAACACTATGGGCAATTTAGCATGGCCAATTCACCTGACCTGCACATCTTTGGACTGTGGGAGGAAACTGGAGCACCCAGAGGAAACCCACGCAGACACGGGGAGAATGTGCAAACTCCACACAGTCAGTCGCCTGAGGTGGTAATTGAACCCGGGTCTCTGGCGCTGTGAGGCAGCAGTGCTAACCACTGTGCCACCATGCCGCCCATAATGTTGTACTGTGGTGTGATTAACACTTCATCCTGACGTTTCATCCATCTTCTCATGTTTTCTCTGAATTAACAAACTTTGAGTCACTGGGCAGCCATAATTACATTTCCGCTGATCATTCACTGTTACAATCTTAAAAGAAAATTAAATGTATGATTATAAATGCATCTTTGATGGTCTTTCCTCAAAACAATTTAAAAAAATGTTTTTTTACGACCTTTAATAAAGAGGACAGGCAGGAGGCTGGCAGAACACAGCAAGCCAGGCAGCTTCAGGAGGTGCAGAGGTTGACATTTTGGGCGTAACCCTTCTTCAGGACTGGGGGTGGGTGTGGGGGGAGTGCAGATAAAGAGAGAGGTGGGGCAGGATGGTGAAGTGGGGATAGGTGAAGACAGGTAGAGGGTACGACCTGGTCTGTCAATGGGAAGAATGAATCTGGTTGGTGCAAGGGTGCAGTGGAAGGGAGGGGAAGGGGCTGGGAAGAAAGTTGGGGGTGGGGAGGGAGGTTATTTGAAATTGGAGAATTCGATGTTGAGTCCTCCGGGCTGTAGGGTGTTCAGGCGGAAGACAAGGTATTCTTCCTTAAAGAGATATGGTTTGTTTTGGCAATAGAGGCAGCCAAGGATGGTCATGTTGGAAAGGAAGTGGTTGGGGGAATTCATATAGGCGTGACTGGGAGGTCTGGTCAGCCCCTGCAGAGCCAGCTGCAATGCTTGCTGAGCTGTTCCCTAAGTTTGCGTTCGATCTCGCTGATGTAGAGAAGACCACATTGGGAGCACCTGATGCAGTAAATGAGGTTGGACGAGATATAGGTGACCCTCTGTCTCATCTGGAAGGACTGTTCTTCCAGGTGAGAGAGAGGATCACCTACATCTCTTCCAACCTTGTTTACCGCATCAGGTGCTCCCAATGTGGTCTTCTCTACATCAGCAAGATCGAAAACATACTTCGGGAACGACTCACCGAGCATTGCAGCTGGCTCCTCAGGGGCTGACCGGATCTCCCAGTCACCGCCCATTTCAATTCCCCCAAACACTCCCTTTCTGACACATCCATCCTTGGCCTCATCCATTGCCAAAACAAACCACAGTTCCTACCGGTGGAACAAGACCTTATCTTCCACTGGGCACCCTACCGCCCAGTGGACTCAACATGGAGTTCTCCAATTTCAAATAACCTCCCTCCCCATCCTCGACTCCCTTCCCATCCCCATCCCCTCCCCCTCCCTTCCACTGCTCCCTGCCACCAACCGAATTCATTCCTCCCAATGACCAACCATGTTGTAACCTCTACCGATCTTCACCCATCCTCACTACACAACTCTGCCCCCACCATCCCCTTTATCTGCAGCTCCCCCCCACACCCACCCCTAGTGCTGAAGAAGGGTTAGAC
This sequence comes from Chiloscyllium plagiosum, assembly GCF_037043375.1. Taxonomy (NCBI): domain Eukaryota; kingdom Metazoa; phylum Chordata; class Chondrichthyes; order Orectolobiformes; family Hemiscylliidae; genus Chiloscyllium; species Chiloscyllium plagiosum. The sequence goes on along the minus strand of NW_028270146.1, from coordinate 98,880,458 downwards.
CCGAACCATCGACTTCTGCATCTCCTGATGCTGTCTGGCTTGCTGTGTTCTTCCAGCCTCCTGCCTGTCAATTTTGGATTCCAGCGTCTGCAATTTTTTTGTCTTTAACAGAAAACATCTTCATCGCTCTTGCAAGTTCAATTAACAGCTATCTCTACTTTACGTCATTTCACTATTTTCTCCTTTAGGAGTCAAGGTTTATCTCTTCAGAGTTCAAAATGAAACGCTTGCATCGCTGTCGTTGTTGAAGGTTACCATAAAAGGTTTGAACATTCAAAGTTTTAATTTTCACATTAACTCTTCTATTTGTATTTTCAGCTCTTTCCACATTCCTTTTCAATCAGTCCACAGGATTTTAAGATTAAGCTTGGTATCATTTCAGCGCAACTTCCATATGCTCATCACCTTTTCTTATTTTTATTTTCCTCTCAAATTATGAATTCAAGTTAAGTGACGCCACCCATCGAATTTCCACTATACTTGCCATTGCTATAAATTAATTCTGTGATTTTCATAACTTACAAAAAGAATTTTGAAGAAATTGCATTTTACTTTCTAACTTTTTGGAAGGATACATCTGTCCTTAACCTGTGTTACTCCATGTGAAATATACCAATACCATTAAAAACTGCTGATATATGGAAGTAATAGTGATGGATACATTTGAAAGCTTCTTGTACAACGATTAAGTTTGTACTAATTAAAGTCACTTACACATCTGCCATGGAAGAAGGAACATTCTCTTCAACCCATTTCAGATCTTCATCCTGTGAAAAATGGCAAGGGTTTTAAGAATTGAAAGCTATACTATAAACAAGTTATCCTTCATGATAGCGACAAATGTATTTAAACTATCATACCCAGACATAAAAGAGTACACCAGAGATATATATAGTGAGGAAAAGAGCAAACAATAATAAAAGCAAACAGTGGATGCAGTCTATGACAAATTAACTAATTAATTTGTCAACCATTTTAGTCATCTCTAAGGTTATTCAATGCCTTAACATACTGATTTTGCCATGGTGATATCATTTCCTATGGTGAAGTTATTTCCTGTGGTGAACTCACTTCCAGTTCCTTTTCTCGGGGGGTGGTAGATAGGGTCTAACTTGATGTGTTTGTTGATAGATCCAACCCAAAGAAACCCAAACATATAAATAGAAAGCAGGAATTTTCAGCATTGCTTTGACTGAGGCCCACTGAAGATGTTACCTAGTAGGGTAACAAAACATCTGGAAATGAACCTTGCAGCTCAGCGAGCAAACGTATATCCAAAACCTCAACCTGAGCTACAAATCTTCTTAAAACTCGCTGAGCTCTGCAAGATTACAAGAGGCAATAGATAGGGTAGATTGTGAGAAACTTTTCCCCGTGGTAGACGTGTCTAAGACTAGAGTGCATACGTTTAAGGTGAAGAGTAAGTGTTTTAAAGGGGATCAGAGGAAAAATGTTGTCTTTAGAGGATGGGAGAAATATGGAATGCACTGCCTGAGAGGGTGGAGGAGGCAGGTACCCTTGTAACTTTGAAAAAGCAACTAGGAGAGCACTTAAAATGCCAAGACATAGTAGGCTATGGACTAGATGCAGGTTTGGTGTTTGTTGGTCAGTGATGACATGGTGGACTGAACAGCCCATTTCTCTGTCGTGTGACTTTCTAAATAGTGATCGTAGTAATCAGCATATCAATCACAATGGGAATATCACCAAGTCCAGCCTCAGCAGCTTAAACACTTGTCAACATCTGTCATTCATAGTCACTAGTTGTCTTGCAAGATTTACTAGAAGGCAATTAAAGGGAATCCTTGTTAGGGCAGGCCAACCTCTCCACAATGTATTCAATGATTCGACTCTCCATCCACTTTAATTTCCATGAAACATGTTAGCATTTGCCTTTTCTCTGAAAATATATCTTTTGGGTTGGATAAAAGGAACATATCCTGTTTATAATTATTGACTTCAGTGTTTTGCAGATTGATGTACATGCGCATTTGTATGAAACATTTCTCCGTTACTTTGCTCTAAGTCCATATATATCTCAATACTTAACCTTTAAATCAACATTATTTGCCATCTTACTTACCACTTTATTAAGTTTTGCAGAGCCATTAGACTCTGATTTTGTGCCCCTCATCTTCATTCCCTCTGCAAAAAAAGACATGGGGATATAACTTCCATAAATTGTTCTCAATAAATGGAATCACTTCTTTTACCATTTCATTTTCCTATTGGAGGCCTCTTAATATAATATTCGTCTAATAATGTACCTTGCAAACCATTTTCGAGTTAATCCAATAAACTACAAAAGTGCTCAGCATTTTTTATTTCCCAATGAATCTATGAAACCTTGCAAAAATTCAAAGCTCTAATTTACTCAATTTCTTACTCTTCATTTGTTTACCTAATTACACATTCTACTGTAGACTATGATTACTAAGTAGGTCAACTTTGCTCACCAAAAGCTTCGTTCAGCATTGGTTCTTTTAGTTCATCATCATAATCATCATCTGCCAGAGGGGAAAAAGCAAACCTGCAAAACAAATAGCTTTCTTAACATTACCCCAATTTGTGTGGAATTGTCAAGTGAATTGGAAATGATGTTGTGCAAAGGTAGGTATTGGATGGATGTATATATTTACTGAGAATATAAGAGATTTCCTTAAAGACGAAGTGTTTTAGTGATTAGTTCGTGGAGATATAATGTATCACTTATCTGTGCTGATAAGTAAACACATTTTTCCTGTTCACATACTAATGTCACATGAACTAATTAGCTTGGAAGAGTAGATCTATCTTCACTGTCCAGCTGCTTAGGTTGTGACTTTTATAACAAGGATCAAATGTATAAATTAATACATAAAACTAAAGATTAAACAGATTTGCCTCCTCGCTTCTTTAGCAAGTACTCTTGCAACAGTACTCAATGGAATTCTACCACTGAAAGAAACTTCTAAGTAAGAGATTTTCTTCAGAACCACCCCCAAACTTTCTCATTTATGCATGAATAAATGAAGCTTCTGTAATGATTTATCATAAATGAAAATAAAAATTCAAACAACAACATTACAATTCAACATTTCATTAATCACATACATGCTGTACACATTAAATAAATGCATGATAATTGTGGGAAATCCATTTCTTGAGCTATATAGCACAAGATGCTGAAAACACCATACTTTACTGTTACAAAATTTAAAAAAACTTTTTTGATTGTTAACAGTTAATTTTACTGCTATTTTTCCTTCCTGAGTGCTCACCTTACCAATCCTTCTTTACTGTTGTATGAGAGAGGGAAAAGCAAATGTGACCAACCTTGCACCATAGATCTAGGTAGCAATCTATACTGGGAGCTTAAGTCTGCTCCTCAAAAGAGGTTTATTGCTTGGCAAATGATAACCTTGTTAAATCTATGAACTCAAAATCTGGCCACCTCAGGTGTACAGACAACCAAAAGATGTCATCATACTGGTGTACAAGATTCTGAAAAACAGTTGTAAATCCAAGAAGCTAACTCTATTTCCTCTCCAAAAATGTAGTCTGAGCTGAACAGTGATCCAGTAATTTTCTATTATTATTTTTAGATTTCCAGCATCTTCTGTATTTTGCTTTAGTTTTGAGGTAAACTTAATAGTTGTGAGGAATCTTAGTTAGCTCAAAATGTTAGTATAGGAATCCAATACAACTACTAAACCAATTCCCAAAACACATCCAGAGCAGTTTCTCAGAACTCCCATTTGTTACTAAGCTTTCGTTTTATCTTTCCTACTTTTCCAACAATATGATCACTGAAGAATGACAATCAAAGAACAACCAAACAAAAGGTAAGTATGATCAACAAGAAACCTTCAGAGAGGATTTAGGCCCCAAATTACAGGATACCACTGTTAGAAATAGTGGAGGGAGACAAGATGAATGAGAAATTATCGATTCAGTAACACCAAGTTAAAACATTATAAAGATATGATGATTCCAAAGGGAGAACTAGGTCAGTGATGCAAGCAATTCTGCAATTTGATTGCTGGATGAAGATCAATAAGCATTGTATATTCGACAAAGAGAGATGTAGGGAGAAAGCAATGAGTGTTCAATGCATGGTTGTAGCGTAAGACAAGAGAGAGTAAATTGAGTTAATGTTCTTGCTTGAACTGGTAAAATATGAGAAACTGTATCCTTGAGACAGGCCAGGCCAAGTCTTTATACTCTTCTATCTTTATAGGTCACATATCACTCACTTCATTCAGCCCTCTGGTGTGATTATACTGAACAGCTACATTGAGATGCGGCCAAAACAAGGTTCTTCCAGTACATTTTTGTGCTGTTTGAAAACAGCAATTCTCTGGGGCAATGAGATCTCCCATGCGAGAAACCCAGATCCTCTGCTTTGTATTATGCAGGGTTTACCCTTGCTGTTTTATAACCATCTACCAGGCATTGAAATAGGAGGTATAATTCTACTTGTTAAATTTAACCCTCTCATGTCTTTGCCTCTGTGTTACCAATTAAAAGTACTTATGGGCTACTCAGTCTGTGAAACATGTTCTTCATTCTCATCAACACCCTATTAATTGTCAACTGAAACAAGAGAGTGAAAACATTTAGAAATTTGTGCCAAAAAACTACACTAAGACCTTTGATTGTTTGCCGAAGGTCTCCACAAGATCATTATGACCAGTAGAATGACGGAAAACAGCAATCGCCAGAATGCATCATCTATCCACCGTTCTCTCCAGTCCTGCATAAAACATGGAAGAAAGGAATCAAAGTGCTGCTTGTACATGACTTCATTCAATGTTTCTTCTCACTTCAAGAATGGTATTCATTTAAGTATTGTACTGTAGTCCCTACTAACATCTCAGACATATTTCCACAGGTATGACAGGCAGCCACCCCAAAGGTTTCTCACACACACACTTACACCCTGTACTGGTACAGTGCCACAAGCATCAACATCACAGTTTGGGTGTAGGTTAATTTCTAGAAAGGAGGGTCTGCAATAACTGGGTTAACAAAAAAGTTATTTTAGTCTCCTTAATCTTTCTTTCTTTCCTTTAGTAGCTGGCATGAAAACACTGATTTGTCTAAAATTGGCATGAGTTACTTTTAACCTTTCTCAGGTGACTGCAATGATTCGGTTCTTGGTGTACATGGAATCCATAGTGTTTTATGGACAAAATGATCTTTGTCTTTCCTGGATTCGTATCTTTATAGGCTATGAGGTAGCCATCAGGAGTGAGATTACAGATAAATGCTCTCCCATCCAACATCCTAAGTACAGGAACTATGAAACCAGTTATGACACAAATGACTGAAACCAGTTGATTTAGCCCAGAAACATCAAAATCTCCATCTCATGTTCATTCAGCTGGAACCATATAGAATAGTGCTTTTACATCACAGAGAAACTACTTCATCCATATTTTGACTTCCGTAACAGCAAATGGCATCTCTTTACTGTGAAACTGTAACACAGAGGCAAAGACACGAGAAGGAAATGGAAAATAAAATAGGGCAGTCTTGCTAAAACTATACAAGGCAATTGTCAGACTACACTTCAAATACCATGAACACTTTTGATTCCTTTATTTAAGGGGGGGGGGCGAATATACTGGCACTGGAGACTCTAGGTTGATGCTGGATATGGACGAATTTTCCTATAAGAGAGGATCAATACATTAGGCTTGTAGTCATTGGAGTTTAGAAGAATGAGATATGACTTTATTTAAACATAAAGATTCTTAAAGGGCTCAACAGAGTAGATATGCATAGGTTTTTTTCCAACGTTTTCTCCAATTTCTTTTTCTTCTGCAGAGATGTCCATGGTACATATTTTCCAGAGTCGAAAAGCAGGAGGCTGGAAGAACACAGCAAGCCAGGCCATATCGGGTGGTGGAGAAGTTGATGTTTTGGGTATAACCCTTCTTTAGGAATGGAAGTGGAGATAAGGGAAGCTGCAGATGAAGGGGATTGGGGGTGGAAGGGTTATGATTGGGGAGAGGGGCAGAGGTGACATAGTAATAGATGAATACAAGTGGTCGGTACATACAAGCAGGAGGCTGGAAGAACACAGCAAACCAGGCAGCATAAGGAGGCAGAATTCATGCAGTAGTTTGACAATCAATGTGCGTGGTGCCTTCCAGTTGAGGGAACATTGATTGTTTCGCTTGTGAGTGTGTCTAGGACTAAAGGGCGTAATCCCAGAGTAAGAGAGAGAGGAGGAAGAATTTCTACTTTCAAGAGTGAATTTGTGGAATTCTTTATTGCAGAAGGTTGTTGAGGCTGGTTTGAAAAGAATATTCAGGGCTGAGATAGACAGATTTTTAATCCAAAAAGGAAATGCAGGGTTTGGGGAAAGAGCAAGAATGTGGAATTGAGGATTATCAGATTTGCCGTTATTTCACACAATGGCAGAGATACTTGGTGGGCCGAATAGCCTATTTCTGCTCCTATGTCTTATTTCAGAAAACCTTTACAAACAGTGATAGCCAGTGAAACATGCTGTACAATTATCCACGAGCTCTCGTCAATGTTAACTTGGTTCCACGTCCTATGTTATGTAATGGTGACATTGCTGCGAGTAGTTAAGGTCTGGAATGCTGACAGGAATGGTTAAAAATCACACAACACCAGGTTATAGTCCAACAGGTTTAATTGAAAGCACACTAGCTTTCGGAGCGACGCTCCTTCATCAGGTGGTAGTGGAGGGCTCAATCCTAACACACAGAATTTATAGCAAAAATTTACAATGTGATGTAACTGAAATTATACATTGAAAAATTTATTGTCTGTTAGAATACAGTGATAGTTTCACTTCTTTCATGTGTAAATCACAAAACCTTTTTTTTAAAAAAGAGTTGCATTCTCGGGTTAGCTGTTAACAATGGTGATAGCTAGGCAATATGTTGAAGGTAAGAACAATGACTGCAGATGCTGGAAACCAGATTCTGGATTAGTGGTGCTAGGAGAGCACAGCAGTTCAGGCAGCTTCCGAGGAGCAGCAAAATCGGTGTTTCGGGCAAAAGCCCTTCATCAGGAATACAGGCAGAGAGCCTGAAGTGTGGAGAGATAAGCTAGAGGAGGGTTGAGTTGGGGAGAAAGTAGCATGGAGTACAATAGGTGAGTGGTGGAGGGGATGAAGGTGATAGGTCAGGGAGGAGGGTGGAGTGCATAGGTGAAAAAGAAGATAGGCAGGTAGGACAAGTCATGGGGACAGTGCTAAGCTGGAAGTTTGGAACTAGGGTGAGGTGGGGGAAGGGGAAATGAGGAAACTGTTGAAGTCCACATTGATGCCCTGGGGTTGAAGTATTTCGAGGCGGAAGATGAGGCGTTCTTCCTCCAGGCGTCTGGTGGTGAGGGAGCGGCGGTGAAGGAGGCCCAGGACGTCCATGTCCTCGGCAGAGTGGGAGGGGGAGTTGAAATGTTGGGCCACAGGGCGGTGTGGTTGATTGGTGCGGGTGTCCTGGAGATGTTCCCTAAAGCGCTCTACTAGGAGGCGTCCAGTCTCCCCAATGTAGAGGACACTGCATCGGGAGCAATGGGTGCAATAAATGATATTAGTGGATGTGCAGGTAAAACTTTGTTGGAGGTGAGATAGGAGATGTGGGCGCAGGTCTTGCAGTTCTGCGGTGGCAGGGGCAGGTGCCAAGATGGGAGGGTGGGTTGTAGGGGGAGCGTGGACCTGACCAGGTAGTCACGGAGGGAACGGTCTTTGCGGAAGGTGGGGAGGGAGATATATCCCTGGTGGTGGGGTCTTTTTGGAGGTGGCGGAAATGTCGGCGGATGATTTAGTTTATGTGAAGGTTGGTAGGGTGGAAGGTGAGCACCAGGGGCGTTCTGTCCTTGTTATGGTTGAGGGGTGGGGTCTGAGGGCGGAGCTGCGGAATGTGGACGAGATGCGTTGGAGGGCATCTTTAACCACGTGGGAAGGGAAACTGTGATCTCTAAAGAAGGAGGCCATCTGGTGTGTTCTGTGGTGGAACTGGTCCTCCTGGGAGCAGATACGGCGGAGGCGGAGGAATTGGGAATATGGGATGGCATTTTTGCAAGAGGTAGGGTGGGAAGAGGTGTAATCCAAGTAGATGTGAGAGTCGGTGGGTTTTTAACCTTCGAATCCTCCCACTTCCTCCAGACCAAAGGGGTAGCCATGGGCACACGTATGGGCCCCAGCTATGCCTGTCTCTTTGTTGGCTACATAGAACAGTTGATCTTCCGTAATTACACCGGCACCACTCCCCAGCTCTTCCTCCGCTATATTGATGACTGCATTGGCGCCACCTCATGCTCCCGCGAGGAGGTTGAGCAATTCATCAACTTCACCAACACATTCCACCCTGACCTTAAATTTACCTGGACCATCTCTGACACCTCCCTCCCCTTCCTGGACCTCTCCATCTCCATTAATGACGACTGACTTGACACTGACATTTTTTACAAACCCACCGACTCCCACAGCTACCTGGATGACACCTCTTCCAACCCTACCTCTTGCAAAAATGCCATCCCGTATTCCCAATTCCTCCGCCTCCGCCGTATCTGCTCCCAGGAGGACCAGTTCCACCACAGAACACACCAGATGGCCTCCTTCTTTAGAGACCGCAATTTCCCTTCCCATGTGGTTAAAGATGCCCTCCAAAGCATCTCATCCACATCCTGCACCTCTGCCCTCAGACCCCACCCCTCCAACCGTAACAAGGACAGAACGCCCCTGGTGCTCACCTTCCACCCTACCAAACTTCGCATAAACCAAATCATCCGCCCACATTTCCGCCACCTCCAAAAAGATCCCACCACCAGGGATATATTTCCCTCCCTACCCCTTTCCGCCTTCCGCAAAGACCGTTCCCTCTGTGACTACCTGGTCAGGTCCACGTCCACCTACAACCCACCTTCCCATCTGGCACCTTCCCCTGCCACCACAGGAACTGCAAAACCTGCACCCACATCTCCTCCCTCACCTCCATCCAAGGCCCTAAAGGAGCCTTCCACATCCATCAAAGTTTTACCTGTACATCCACCAATATCATTTATTGCACCAGTTGCTTCCGATGCAGTCTCCTCTACATTAGGGAGACTGGACGCCTCCTAGCAGAGCGCTTTAGGGAACACCTCCGGGACACCCGCATCAATCAACCACACCGCCCAACATTTCAACTCCCCCTCCCACTCTGCCAAGGACATGGAGGTCCTGGGCCTCCTTCACCGCTGCTCCCTCACCACCAAACGACCGGAGGAAGAACGCCTCATCTTCCGCCTCGGAACACTTCAACCCCAGGGCATCAATGTGGACTTCAACAGTTTCCTCATTTCCCCTTCCTCCACCTCACTCTAGTTCCAAACTTCCAGCTCAGTCCCCATGACTCGTCCTACCTGCCTATCTTCTTTTCCACCTATCCACTCCACCCTCCTCCCTGGCCTATCACCTTCATCCCCTCCTCCACTCACCTATTGTACTCCATGCTACTTTCTCCCCACCCCCACCTTCCTCTAGCTTATCTCTCCACACTTCAGGCCCTCTGCCTTTATTCCTCATGAAGGGCTTTTGCTCGAAACATCGATTTTGCTGCTCCTCGGATGCTGCCTGAACTGCTGTGCTCTTCCAGCACCACTAATCCAAAATATGTTGAAGGTGTTGGCCCCTGTGTTCTCTGTCTATGCCATGATTTTTAGATTGATTCTAATCTAAAAAGTGAGATAACGGAGTTCTACATGAATGCATGCAGTTTTTGAGCAAAGTACAATGTAACCCTGCAAGTACAAATTCACCCCACAAAATATATATGTGTGCATGTGGGTCTTTGTCTGTGTGTGTGTGTGTCTGTCTGAGTTGAGGGTTATGTGTGTGAGAAAGTGTGTGTATAGTGAGTGCAGAGTGTCTTAAGTCTGTGAGGGGATGCATGAGAGAGTGTGGGATTGTGTGGGTGTCTGTGTGCGCATCTGTGTATATTTGTGCCCGTGTGTCTAGGAGAGAGTGTGAGAGTGTGTGTGTGTGTGTGCGCGCGCGCGTGTGTCTATAGTGCAATGGTGGTCATCTGTAATGTGACATGAACCCAAGGTCCCGGTTGAGGTCCCCCCTATGGGTACCAAACTTAGTTATCAGCCTCTGCTCGGCCACTTTTCTCTGCTGCCTGTCCCGAAGTCCACTTTGGAGGATGGTTACCCGAAGGTCCAAGGCAGAATGTCCTTGACCACTGAAGTGTTCCCCAACTGGGAGGGAACCCTCCTGTCTGTTGATTGTTGTGCGGTGCTCATTCACCCATTGTCGTAGGCTAGTTGTTGAGGGCCTCAACTGGGACCTTGGGTTCATGTCACATTACAGGTGACCACCATTGCACTATACACATACACAGATACTCCTACACCCACACACACGGACACACAGGCACCCACACACACCCTTACAGACACACGCACTCCCACATGCACCCCCTCACAGACTTAAGACACTCTGCACTCACTACACACACACACACCCACACGCACACATATATTTTGTGGGGTGAATTTGTACTTGCAGGGTGACATTGTACTTTGCTCAAAAACTGCATGCATTCATGTAGAACTCCTTTATCTCACTTTTTAGATTAGAATCAATCTAAACATCATGGCATAGACAGAGAACACAGGGGGCTAACACCTTCAACGTATTATCTAGCTCACACCAATTGTTACAGTTAAGCTGAGAATGCAACGTTTTAAAAAAAAGGTTTTGTGATTTACACATGAAAGAAGTGAAACTATCACAGTATTCTAACAGATGAAAGGCTTGACAATCAATTTTTCAATGTATAATTTCAGTTACATCACACTGTACATTTTTGCTATAAATTCTGGGCCTTACAATTGTGTCCTCCACAGCCACCTGAAGAAGGAGTGATGCTCCGAAAGCTGGTGTGCTTCCAATTAAACCTGTTGGACTATAAGCTGGTGTTGTGTGATTTTTAACTTTGTACACCCCAGTCCAACACCGGCATCTCCAAATCGAGAGTAATGGTGGTGGTGACAGATTCAACTATGGCCTTCAGAAGGGAATTGAATAATTCTATTGATGATAAAAAACTGCTGGGCTATGACGAAAAGCTATGGGAATGGGACAAGCTGAAGTACTCTTATACAGAGCCAGCAAGTCAAGAGTCACAACTGAATAAGTGTAACTGTTCTATGGTTCTTAGGCTGAACAGTAAATGTAGCACACAGTAAATGGCTACCTTGTCTTGAAACTATTAATTATAGCATTAACACTCCCACCATGCACCTGAAATTGATAACCTGTGAAATTAGAATTTTTGAACTGAACGCTGATGCCCTTTGACATTCAATGGTGTTTCATCACTGAGTTGTCCACTATCAAAATCTTCGGAGTTACCATTGTTCAGAAATGCAACTAGAATTGCCACATAAACACAGTGGCAAACAGCACTTCAGAATGCTGCAGCAAGTAACTCACTTCCGGTCTCCCAATGTCTGCCCACTACCTACAAGCCAAAGTCAGGAGTGTTAAGGAATGCTTTCCATTTGGTTGGATAGATGTTGCAGGTGCAACAACACTGAAGAAGCTTAACACCATTCAGGACAAAGCAGCTCACCTGATTGACACCATATCCACAAGCATCCAATCTCTCCAACATCAATGCTCAATAGAAGCAGGGTACGCTATCTACAAGATGCACTGCAGAAATTCAAAGATCCTTAGACAACATCTTTCAAAAACATAACCACATCCATTTAGAAGAACAAGGCAGCAGATACTTGGGAACATTACCGCCTACAAGTTCCGCTCCAAACCACTCGCCAACCTGACTTGGAAATATATTGCTGTTACTGGGTCAAAAGTCTGGAAGTCCCTCCCCTAAGGGCATTATGGGTCAACAGTCAGCACGCGGACTGCAGCAGTTCAAGAGGGCAGCTCACCACTACCTCAAGGGCAACTAGAGACAGAAAATAAATGCTGGCTAACCAGTGATGCCCAAGTAGTACATGTGAATAAATAAATTTTAAAAACAATACAGAAGAGGTTTTGCTTTAGTTCTTAACCAAAACCTAATCTTAATAGTCTGCCTGAATGCTAAGAGTTGTAGCTATATCCTTCCTTTTTCGTAGTTTTATTATTAGATTAGATTAGATTAGATTACAGTGTGGAAACAGGCCCTTCGGCCCAACAAGTCCACACCGACCCGCCGAAGCGAAACCCACCCATACCCCTACGTTTACCCCTTACCTAACACTATGGGCAATTTAGTATGGCCAATTCACCTGACCCTGCACATCTTTGGACTGTGGGAGGAAACCGGAGCACCCGGAGGAAACCCACGCAGACACGGGGAGAACGTGCAAACTCCACACAGTCAGTCGCCTGAGGCGGGAATTGAACCCAGGTCTCTGGCGCTGTGAGGCAGCAGTGCTAACCACTGTGCCACCGTGCCGCCCTTTATTAGATTACTTACAGTGTGGAAACAGGCCCTTCGGCCCAACAAGTCCACACCGACCCGCCGAAGCGCAACCTACCCATACCCCTACATTTACCCCTTACCTAACACTATGGGCAATTTAGAATGACCAATTCACCTAACCTGCACATCTTTGGACTGTGGGAGGAAACCGGAGCACCCGGAGGAAACCCACGCAGACACGGGGAGAACGTGCAAACTCCACACAGTCAGTCGCCTGAGGCGGGAATTGAACCCGGGTCTCTGGCGCTTTTTCCGAGCATCATGAATCACGATAACTTGTCATCCAGCAGGTGGCCATTCAACATTGTATCTGTGCTTAATCTCGAGAAGAACAGTCATGCTGAGTGCCACATCCCATTTTCTGTCTGTAATTCAAAGGCACCTCATCCTCAAGCATCTGTGAAGCCACTTATTTTTAAATGCATTTGACATTTTGACATCCACCATGTTTTCCGTTACGGCATTTCAAATTCTGACAAATCTCAGTTAAAAAAAAACTTCTAATCTCCCTCCTGGATATTTCACTAATGATTTAAAATCTATAACCTCTGGTTATTGACTCATCAGAGGGGATAGCTGTTCTCTGTTAACTCGAAAGAAAATCTACTTACCTCAAAATCATAGTTAGACAATCTCTTAACATTCAATTCACTATTCCGAGAACAGTCCAATTTTTACCAGAATATTGAAGTGCCTTCTTTAAAGTAACATCAACTCAAACTCTTCATTGATGTCTTATTTTCATCTTTTGAGGAATACGATGCCAAGAACTGTCCACTGAAAAGTCCAACTGATTTGTCAACTTTTAGCACAATCTTTTTACTCTCAGATACTAATCCTCTATTTTTTTGAAGGTTGCACATGGTTCAAATGTCAACACTAGCTCGCACAAGGAGTATGCATGCATTTGTGGAAACCAATTATTTGGAAGGAACAGGAACTTTTACATTGACTACAATAAGTCAGAATTTTGACATGAAAGGGAAAATTCACAATTTTTTGGGTAGTATCTTGGAGATGAACTCCTAAAACAGTTAAAAATATTAATAATGCAAAGTTTAACAAAAAAACAACAGAGCAGAAATGTGTTTACAGAGGCTCTGCAGTGAGTAAGATGACTGATTTAAATATTCAGCAAAGGGAAAAATACGTATCAAAACATGCAAAAGAGATACTGCAAGGGATAAATCGACACTGCTAACTATATCCTGGACTGAATTGATATGAGCAGCCAGAAGGGATTATGTTAGGAAGTGACTGAGGTGGATTGGAGAATTGGTTGTCACTCCAAAAATTAATAATGTGAAATATAGGTGATAGCCTGTTCAAGTGCCAGCTTCACTGCAGCGCATGTAGATTAATCGTGGCATGGTGACTGTCACAGCCAGCTGATATCTTTGGCCCTGTCTGTGCATGTACAAGGGCACATGGCCATTGTATTCATCATTTTGGCATTCAGAATAATTACTCCCTTTTTAATATGACCTTATCAACTTGTCCTGCCATCTTTAGAGTCTGGTTATATATACACCAAGGTGTCATTGATCATGTACAATTTTCAAAATCATGCTACTTATAGTATACCATCTTTCATATTAGTTGTCCCAAACTTCATTTCATTCTCCTCTACTCCAAATGCTACCTGCCCATTTCACTATAACTATAATGATAATTATAGTCCTGAAACTTTACCATCCAATACTTTGCCAAGTTTTCTCTTGTCTGCAAACTTTACAGTGTTGTCGCCTACGTGCAAGTCAAAGTTGCTTATATGGTTGCACAATAAGGGACCCAAAAACTGAACGCTGGGCAACAGAGTATCCATCCCTGTTCACCCTCCTACCATAAGACAATTATTCATCAACAATTTTGACTAACATTCTCTTTTGTCTACAAGAATTCAATCAAATTCGTTAGACTGGATTTGTCTTTTAATTGGGTTGCTCAATTAATCCCTGTCTTTCCAAATAAAGTTATTCCCTATATTTGCTCCCAATTAATTTCCCAACATCAATCCTCAGCTGACTGGCCTTATTTTTCCTGGTTTATTAGTTATCCCTTTCTTGAACTGTAGTAGAATGTTGGCAACCTCGAATCCTGTAGTAATATTAATGTATCCAATGAGAATTAAAAGATTGTGGCCAATGCTGCTATTTCTACGATTAGTTTTTTCCAGCAGACTATGATGCATTCCATCCAGGACAATCGCCAACTTTCAGTAATGCAAATATTTTTAGCACATCACCTCAATTTCCCTTTCCTCCTTTAGTGAAACCTACATGTTATCCACTTCTTTCTGAAGACAAAGGCAAAGTGCTCAGTGAATACATTGACCATGCCTAAAGCCATTACTTGGTGATCTTCCTTTGATTCCTCAAGAGGCTCAAATTTTGCCCAACGTAATTACTTGTATCTTATATTTCTACTGTTTTAGGCTTTCATTTCATTTGCCACTGATCTTTTCCTATAAGCTGTACTTGCTTCTTGTGCTATCTTTTTCAATTCCCTTCTGCATTTGCTATAATCTTCCTGTCCAATTAATTCAACCTTGTAGTCACAGTTAGCTTTAAGTGATCTCCAATTGCAACATGTTCCAATTTCCTTATTTTGCTTCCCAGAACCAGATCCAAACACGTCTTCCTTCCTTGTTGGACTGAAGACACTTTGATTCACAAAGTCCTTCAGAGCACTTTTCACAAGTTAAAATCCTATCAATCCTCAGTGCTTTTTAAAAAAAAGCTTTAGTCTTTCTTGTGATGTGGACTTCACTGACAAACCCATCATTTGACACACAATGTCAATTATCCTTAAAATGAGTGGTTGATAGGCTATTTAAGACGACAGTTAAGAGCCCATTGTGCGTCAGACCCAGGTGAGGACAGCAGATTTCCTTTCCCAAGTGGCAATAATGAACCAAATCAGATTTTATGAAAATCTATCAGTTGTCATGGTCATTATCACTGAGACAAGCTTTCAATCCCAGATTTTTATTCCTTGAATTTGAAACCATATCCCCAGACATTTAGCCCGGATTAATAGTTCAGCGACGTTACAACTGCTGCTCCAACAAGACTGGAGGGTAGCAAATCTCATGCCCTTATTCAAGATTGGCTGCAAACAAAAACCTGGGAACTGCAGACCAGTAAGCCTAACATCTGTGGTAGGTAAATTACTTGAGAAGATTGAGAGATATGCATGCATTTGGAAAGACAGAGTTTGATTAGGAATAGTCAGCTTGGTTTTGTGCTTGGGAGATCATGCCTCACAAATTTAGAGTTTTTTGAGGTGAGCAGGAAAGTTGATGAGAGCAGGGCGGTAGACATAGTCTACACAAATTTCAATAAGGCCTTTGATAAGGTTTCACGTGGTAGTGTACTCTCAAAGGTTAGATCGCAAGGAATCCAGGGGGAGTTGGCAAATTGGATACACAATTAGTTTGATGGAAGGAAGCAGAGGGTAATAGTGGAAGGATGCTTGTCAAACTGGAGGCTTGTGGCTAGTGGATTGCTCCAGGAGTCGGTACTGGGCCCAGTTCTGTTTGTTATCGATATTAATAACTTGGATGAGAATGTACAAGGCATGATTAGTAAGTTTGCAGAGGACATTAAAAAAGATGGTATTGTGGACAGTGAGGAAAGTTATCAGAAATTGCAGCAGAACCTTGATCAGCTGGGGAAGTGGGCTCAGAAATGACAAATGGAGTTTAATATAGATAAGTGTGAGGTCTTGCATTTTGTCAAATCAAATCAAGGTAGGAGTTTCATGATGAATGGTAGGGCCTTGAGTGTAGTGGAATGTAGGGACATTGGAGTTCAGTTGAAAGTGAAAGTGGAGCCACAGGTAGACAAGGCAGTGAAGGCAGCTTTTGCCTTCATCAGTCAGGGCATTGAGTAGAGACGTTGGAACGTTATGTTGCAGTTGTACAGGAGGTTGGTGAGGCTGCACTTGGAATATCGTTTTGAGTTTTGGTCACCTTGCTAGAGGAAGAATGTTATTAAACTGGAAAGACTGCAGAAGAAATTTGTAATGATGTTGCCAGGTCTGAGTTAGAGGGAGAGGTTGGACAAGCGAGGACATTTTTCTTTACAGCGTAGGAGACTGAGGGGGGCTCTTATAGAATTGTACAAGGTCATGACAGGCATAGATAGAGTGAAGGCAGTCAGACTTTTTCCCAGGGTTGGGGAATCGAGGATTGGAGGGCATCAGTTTAAGGTTAGAGGGGAAAAAAATTAAAGGGAACCTGAGGGGTAGCATTTGTTTAAACACAGGGGATATTATGCATTTGGAATGAACTGTCAGCGGAAGTGGTACATTAACAACATTTAAAAAGGCATTTGGACAAATTGACTGATAGGAAATGGGTTAGCATTGATGGACATTTTAGTCAGCGTATCAGGGCCTGTATCTGTGCTGTAGGATTCTAGGACTCTATTACCATCTCACCCACAATTTTCCCCATCCATATTGGATAATTAAATCTTGTTATTTCTCTAATTTTGTTATAAGTGATCGAAATTTACAGAACACTTGTTCATCTCTATTTGCACTTGTTTGGAAATTTATTTTTAACAAGTTCAGCTAAAAGATATTATAGAAGCAAGGAGAGAATAAGTGAAGAGACTGGCAGCTAATAAAGAAGAATCGAAAAGTCACTGATTAGCATATAAACAAAAGGGAACTGAAAGGAGCGAGGCTGATAAGAAACTGATAACAAAAAAGGTGGCTCAGTGGTTAGCACTGCTGCCTCACAGCACCAGGGACCCGTGTTCGATTCCAGCCTTAGGCTGTGTGGAGTTTGCACATTCTCCCCGTGTCTGCATGGGTTTCCTCTGGGTACTCCGGTTTTCTCCCACAATCCAAAGATGTGCAGGTCAGGTGAATTGGCCACACCAAATTGCCCATATGGAATATTCTATTGTCTATTAGTGAGGGCTAAAAATGAGTAGGGGAAAGGGTCTGGGTGGGTTACTATTCAGACGGTCGGTGTGGACATGTTGGGCCAAAGGGCCTGTTTCCATACTGTAGGGAATCTAATCTAATCTAATGAAATGTACTCATGGGGACTGGAGCGATGACTTGAGTCACTAACAAAGTACTTTGCAACTGTCTTCACCAAGAGTGAAGATACCGCCAAGGTCACGTGAGAGACTGGAGAGTTGACATACTGGATGAGCTAAAAATTGTTAAAGAAAAGGTAGTAGAAAGATTGGCTATACTTAAAGTTGAAAGATTACCACAACGAGAATAGATGGATCGTCTTTATCAATGTTGGAAGTCAGAGTGGAAATTGCTGGTGGTGAACATGGTATTCAATTCTTCCTTTGTTAAAGAGGGGGTACCAGCAAATGTTACATCTTTGCTTAACAGAAGGGTGTATGAATGAGCGTTATATTCCTTTTATCAGCTGGGAACTGGTCCTTGCATGTGAATGTATGTTGCTTCTAGTAAGTTTTAATAACCATGTTACAAGAACAACTGTTTTTCTTAAATTAGTTATTACAGCTAATATATGTTCAAGTCTTGTGCCTTTTCTGAATTAGAATACTAGAGTTCCCTGTTGCCTCCTCCATGACAAGGTCTTGGCAAATCAGTAAACCTTTTCACTTGCAGTACAAATTGTTGCAGTCACTTGCTACTAATAGTATTCCAAAAATAATTAATAATCAAATTGCTAAAGGAGAAGAAAATAAACACAATGACTATCATTAGAGGTAACTTACATAGAACATAAAAGCGCAGTAGAGGCCCTTTTGGCCCTTGATGTTGCGCCAACCTGTGGAACCAATCTGATGCCCATCTATCCTACACTATTCCATTCTCATCCTTATGCCTATCCAATGACCATTTAAATGCCCTTAAAGTTGGCGAGTCTACTACTGCTGCAGTCGGTGCATTCCACACCCCTACTACTCTTGAGTAAAGAAAGTACCTCTGACATCTGTTCTATATCTAGCATCCCTCAATTTAAAGCTATGTCCCCTTATGCTAGCCATCACCATCCGAGGAAAAAGGCTCTCACTGTCCACCCTATCTAACCCTCTTATCTTATATGTCTCAATTAAGTCACCTCTCAACCTTCTTCTCTCTAACGAAAACAGCCTCAAATCCCTCAGCCTTTCCTCATAAGATCTTCCTTCCATACTAGGCAACGTCCTAGTAAATCTCCTCTGAACCCTTTCCAAAGCTTCCATGTCCTTCCTATAATGTGGTGACCAGAACTGTACGCAATACTCCAATTGCAGCCGCACCAGAGTTTTGTACAGCTGCAACATGACCTTATGGCTCCGAAACTCAATCCCTCTACCAATAAAAGCTAACACACTGTATGCCTTCTTAACAACCCTATCAACCTGGGTGGCAACTTTCAGGGATCTATGCACATGGACAGAGATCTCTCTGCTCATCTACACTACCAAGAATCTTAACATTAACCCAGCAGTCTGTATTCCTGTTGCTCCTTCCAAAGTGAATCACCTCACACCTTTACCCATTAAAACTCCATTTGCTACCTCTCAGCCCAGCTCTGCAGCTTTTCTATGTCCTTCTGTAACCTGCAACATCTTTCGGCACCATCCACAACTCCACTGACCTGAGTGTCATCTGCAAATTTACTAACCCATCCTTCTAAGCACTCATCCAGGTCATTTATAAAATTGATAAACAACAGTGGACCCAAAAGAGATCCTTGCGGTACGCCACGAGTAACTGAACTCCAGGATGAACATTTCCCATCAACCACCACCCTGTCTTCTTTCAGCTAGCCAATTTCTGATCCAAACCGCTAAATCACCTTCAATCCCATGCTTCCGCATTTTCTACAAAAGCCTACCATGGGGAACCTTATCAAATGCTTTACTGAAATTCCTATACACCCCATCAATCACTTTACCCTCATCCACCTGTTTGGTCACCATCTCAAAAGAACTCAATAAGGTTTGTGAGGCACGACCTACCCTTTACAAAACCGCACTGACTGTCCCTAATCAACTTATTCCTATCTAGATGATCATAAATCTTATCTCTTACACCCTTTTCTAACACTTCACCCACAATTGAAGCAAGGCTTACTGGTCTATAATTACAAAGGTTGTCTCTACTCCCCTTCTTGAACAAGGGACAACATTTACTATTCTCCAAACTTTTGGCACTATTCCTATAGAGAATGATGACATAAAGATCAAGCCAAAAGCTCTGCAATCTCCTCCCTGGCTTCCCAGAGAATGCTAGGAAAAATATCTGGGCTAAAGAATGATATGTCTGTGGATGAGTTGGGATGCACCCTGGGATATATAGAACAAGTAGCCAGAGGTAGTGAATGCACTGGTATTAATATTCCAAGAATCATTAGATTCTGGAAATGTCCCAGAGAACTGGAAAACTGCCAATGCAATGCCCTTATTAAAAAAGGGAAGGAAACAAAAAGAAACAGGCGTGATAGGCATCTCTTCTTGGGAAATGTTAGAATCTATTATAAAGGATGGAATAGCAAAACATTATAAATACACGATATAATCAAGGAGCATCAACATGACTTCATGAAGGGGAAACAAATTTATTACAATTCTTTGAAGAGGTAGCAAGAGGGCAGATAAAGGGATTTGACAGATTATATATGTTTGTATTTCCAAAAGGCATTTGAAAAGTTATTGCTCATAAGGCTTTTTAACAAGATAAGAGCACGCGATGTTGAGGGTAGTACATTAGTATGGTTAGAGGATTGGCTAACTTATAGAAAAGAGTGTTGAAACAAGGAGGTGTTTTCAGGATAGCAACCTGTAACTAGTGGAGAGCCACAGGGATTTGTGCTGAGTCCGTAATTATTTAAAATATAGATGAATTACTTGGATTATGGTAGTAAATGTACTATCACGTTTTTGAATGGCACAAAAATTGGTGGGAAAGTAAGTGATGAGAATGGCACAGTCTACAAAAGAACATAAACAAATTGAGTGGACAAAAGCAGATGGAATATAATGTAGGATTGTGTGAAATATGTACTTTGGCTAGAAGAGTTGAGGAACTGAATATATAAATGGAGAAAGACAGCAGAAAGCTACAGCAGAGGGATTTTGGGTTCCTTGTGCTGGAATCCCAAAACGCTAGCATAGAATTCTGCAGGTTAACAGGGAAGGTGATTGGAATATTGTTTTTTATTTTAAATGGAACGAAGAATAAAGATAACTCTCACTAAAACTATAGAAGGCACTAGTTACATCACACCTAGAATACTGTGAACAGTTTTGGTCCCTTGTGTAAGGGAAGATACCAGCACATCAAAGCAGTTCAGAAAAAAAGTTCACTAGATTGATTCAAAGTATGAAGTATTTTCTTATCAGGATCTTGTACTCAGATTACTTTATTAGAATGAGAGATGATCTTCTTGAGACATCAGATTTTTAGGAGACTTGACAGGGTAGTTCTGACAGGATGTTCCTCCTTACGGGAGAGTCGTGGATTGTAAGTCATAATCATCTGAGTATGAGGTTGCCCAGTGAGGACAGAGGTAAGGAGAAATTTTTTCTCTCAAAGATAATGAATCTGTGGAATTCTTTATCACAGAAAACTGTATGGGCATAGTTGGTCAGTGTATTCGAAGTTGAGATAGACAGATTTTCAATCAATCAGTTAGGGAAACAAAGGTTGGGGGAAAAGGCACGCAAGTGGAGTTGAGGATTATCACATCTGCCATGGTCTTATCAAATAGTGGAGCACGCTGATTGTCCAAATGACCTACTTCTACTCTTGCATCTTATTGTCTGATGGAACTACTTTAGAATGCTATGCAGCAATTTGTGCCTACAGCTCACCAAATGTATTAGTTATGCTCCTAACATCAGTTACATACAAACTTAATATCTTTCTTACTGTTGCTATTTTCCTCAGTGTGATCCCTGCAATTTTTGGGATATGGTAAAGGTCCGATATAAGTGATGGTTTGCCAAGAAATTAAAGTGCATTATCGCAGCAGCTCGACAAATGGATGCACAATACTGCTGTAGAATGCATCTGGTTTATACCTCACTTAAAATTAGTTATTTGTAACATTTACTGTTGCAAAGTGAGACTTCAGTTATTTCACACACGAATACATCTTTTCAAAATCTCTAACAGAATTATTTGGGGCGAGTGGGGAAAGGATGCTACTTTCTGTGAGATGAGATTTAGAAGAACTGTGTAAATATCACAAAGTTATTTTTGGAGTGAAATGAGCATTGAAATCAAACACTGCAGTGAGGCAACCTCTTTAAGAGATATTTGATGCAAATGTATGCCCACTATGTTACATCAATTTATTTTCTTCCACAGCATTAGGAAGTGAACTTAGCATTCATATCAGACAATTTAAAAAAGGTTCTGAAATAGGTGCATATTTACTAACCCAAATGGGGATTTTGTTTTTTGGCAGCCATGGGGCATCTGTACTATAAGCTTATCGATTGTCTCACTATCTGATTTTAATGCTGTTTTTATTTCTCAGTCCTTGATTTTCCTAACTCTATCAAGTTGGTTTAAGCATTCTACAACAGTAGTAATTAACCTCAGAGTAAGGATCAACATTAACTTGTTGTATAAATGCCTCTTCTCACAGAATTGATTCCAATATCCGAACAATGTTAAGGTTGCCCTCTTACATTACTTCAATAGCCACGCATTTAGTTATACTAGATTCTGTTGCTGTACTCACCAGTACTTGGTACTGGATGCAATCACAGGAATATAGGACTTAGGACCAGGAAAAATCCATTTGGCTCTTTGAGCCCACTCCAATATTTAATAAGGTTGATCTGGTTGTAGTCTCAATTCCACTTGACTGTCTATCTCCCATAACCTTCAATTCACTTGTCTATCTTAACCTTACATAAATTCAGTGACCCAGTCGCCACTGTTTTTTAGGGAAGAGAATCCCACAGACCAATGACATTCAGAGAAAAAAGAAATCCCTGATTTCGAGTCTTTCTTTCTAGGGAAACACCCTCTAAGAATCCATTCTGTCAATTCGCTCAGGATCTTACATATTCTAATAAGATAACCTCGCTGAACTCTTCCAAACTCCATTGGAATGAGGCCCAACCTGTTCAACATTCTTCATAATACCTTTATTCCAAAATGAATAAGTGAATCCTCAAATTACATTTGAGATTGCATTTTTAATCATTTTAGAAACTGAAACTCTGCCTGAAAAATCTCAATAGTTTCCAAATTTGGCTGGGACTTCTAATTGTTAAACCATTCCCCTTTCCCTCTCAAAAAACTCCGTGCATGATAACCACTGAATATCACTTGGTGCTACCTTTTACCCTGACACTAGGGAACCAACATACCATTCTGCAAATTATATCTGAAGTTATAAAAATGTCTATCTACGTATGCCTAACTACAGAGTTCCCTGAGATGTGCAGAAAGCCATGATAACTGCAATATCATCAGGCAATACAGACTTTCTGTCAGCAGGTATTTGTTGATCTAAACATATCCTCCAACATCAAGATGATCAGATTTGTTTTATCCAAATAGATTTAGGGCTGAGGAGTAAATATATATGATCTCTGTTAATGAATTCTATGCAACATCATGTAGAAACATTTGGTGAAAGGAGAGGAGAGTGCTGAGTGATATTCTGCTTTGTCTAGAGTCAGTTCACTGCCTTGGTCCAAAGGTGAAGTCTGGCTTTTGGGATGAGGTATTGGACAGTTTGGATATGTCTGCTGCTGCAGCAAGAGACAGCAACTTCAAACGAGGGATAAACTAAGGGGTAGAGTAATAGCAATTCTATCCAATGCAAAGACTGCAGTTCATACTTAAGATTTTTTTAAAAAAGAAATCAAATAATTAACATGGCTCAAGAAGAGCTTACTTACTGATTGACAGTCTGCCAGCCGGAACTTCTTGGTTGTCCAAATAATGAAAAAGATTGACGCTATACAAAGGAAGTAAAGGATTTAAAAGTGAAATATTAACTATATACAGGTATCTAGTCTCTTTCTCAACCTGAGTCATCAAGGTTAATCTACCTGGAATACACTAATCATTGCCTCAGCAACAGGAAGGGATGATTTGCATAGTATAGGGTAAATGCAATGGCACCCCAGTCGTGCACAAATTGCATCACAGCTGTGCCTTACTATATGCATAAGATTCCACATATTATTTCACATGCAATACCATTCTTAGTGAAAGCCTAACAGGTTTTAGCAGGCTGTTGTACAATTGAAGTTGACTGCCATCACCCGAAGTGCGTGCACACACAAACATTGGGCATCACGAATGTTAAGATAGAATCTTTTTATTTTTATTTATTTTTTAGCTGTGGACTAAAATGGAAAAGGAGTGTTTTAAAATCAAAATGGGAAAGGAATTGCTGTACTTTTGAAAAGAGCTGCTGCAACTCTGTGTGTTGCGTTTACACTGCAGCTTTGCTAGCAGTGTAGCAGGTGAGATCAGTTTGGGAAAGATAGCTGATTGGTTTGTACAAATGTGACCAGTGCTGTTTGCCAAAAGTCATCAACCTGACAACGACTCTTCATTTGGCTGCTGGACAGGTGAATCATTTGGGGAGTTTACAAAAGTGGGGAGAAACCTCCAGATTGTTGAAAAAGAAGGCTTTGTGTTCTCTATAGGTTTTCAGTAAGTGATAGGTATAGGACAGATGTCAGAGGCAGTGGAACACACTACCTGCAACAGTAGTAGACTCGCCAGCCTAAGGGCATATAAATGGTCATTGGATAGCCATATGGACGAGAATCGAATAGTAGGTTAGATGGGCTTCAGATTGGTTTCACATGTCAGTGCAACTTCGAGGGCTGAAGGGCCTGTACTGCGATGAAATGTTCTATGTTCTAAGTGTCTGAGGAAAGCTACTTACATTCTCCTACCATTTGATGGAATCTATTGTGTTTAATCAGTAACTAACAGACTTTGTAATTAGTGTACCAATTGCCCTGTGCCTCCTATAAAGAAGTGAACGAACCTGGAGAAAGGGAACTGAAAAACACAAAGTCTTGGGTTTTTAAAACAAATTATTGAATTCTGTGGGCTGGTGCTGTTGAATTGTATTTCCCCAGTTTTTTTGTCTCATCTACCAATTTTTTTTTGATTGCATTTGTTTGTATGTGCATGTAAAGTATGTTTTTGGCAGGAGGTGGGTTAGAGTTCAATTAGTTGAATTATATGTTGTTAGTTTATAATTTTGCTTACCTATGGTTGGAACTTATTTATTTGTAACATATAGTAGTTTTTGTTAACTATGGGAATCTGGTAACTGTTTGTTGACCTGATTCCATCAGACAGGTAAATTGGGGACTTTGTGTATTTTGATTAAATTTTAACTTCTGTGGTGACTACAGGAGTGGCTTGAACGCCAGTAAACTTTCCCAAGTAGATCCTAATACGAAATGCGGCATAGTGCCTCACAGTGCCAGGGACCCGACTGCGATTCCAGCCTCGGCCATCTGTCTGTGTGGAATTTGCACATTCTCCGTGTCTGTGTGGGTTTCCTCCAGGTGCTCAGGCTTCCTCCCACAGTCCAAAGATGAGCAGGTTGGGTGAATTGGCCATGCTAAATTGCCCGTAGTGCTCAGGCATGTGTATGTTAGGTGCGTTAGTTAGGGGAAATGTAGAGTATTAAAGTAGGGGAATGGGCCTGGGTGGGATACTCTTCAGAGGATACAGTGTGGCCTGTTTTCACACTGTAGGGACTCTATTCTAATTCTATACACAAAATAGTAATTATGGTTGCAAATATAAGCTGATTTTCTTCCATGCTAACCAGGGAGCTTGAAGTAACTTGTAACTTTGGAACTAGCCAAGGTCAGTTTATAACATAGACCAAGTACAAATTTGCAACTTTTCTTGAATGCCTTCTGTACTACCACTTAACCCCTGGAGATGTTCCAACTATGTTAAGATTGAAGTAGCTGTAAATAATGTCAGGAGAAGAAAGTGAGAGTAGATAGCTGGTGTTTGCAGAGAATTCATGCATCAAATAGATATTTTCCTATCCTGAACTCTCTATGCTGGTCAAGTTGTTCTTTTAATCTCAAGTGAAATGGAGACATTTCATGGAATTTAACATAATGTAGAGAACTTACTTGATTGATCATCTGTTGTGTTTATTCCACTTAGATTAATATGAATGTTCAATGTTGTAGGAATGCCAATAAAAAAAAACTGCATGAAAATTCACACCCCAAAACCTATCCACCAACACACACCACTTTCCCCTCCAAAGAAGAAACTCAGACGTTATTTATATTTAACATCTAATCCCCTAGTTAGGTCATTCAAACACTAGAAACACAAGTGCATTGTTTAGGCCAGGGACAACAGGCCAATGATTTATGATTTTTTAGACAATACAAAACATTTTTCCCTTTTGAGAGACATCATTATTGCCGTGTAAGTTACATCCTCCTTCAGTCTGCGTATAATACTTGGTACACTCACTTGAAGAGCCATTTGAGAGGTCAACCTTCACAAGCCCAATGTTATACTTGCCAATTCTTCTACTGTTAAATTGGTTATATTTCACTACTTTACAAATACATACTCACCATGGTGTAAGCAAAGTCAGTGAGTATAAATTTCAGAAACTTTTGTTATCAAGGATCCAAAAGGTACACTGCTGGCTAATCGGGCCACTTAAGAGAAAACTCTGCAGTAGGTGCATAGTTCCTTGAAAGTGGACAGGCAGACAAAGTGGTGAAGGTGGCATTTGGCATACTTGCCTTATCACTGAATACAGGAGTTGGCATGTCACATTTCAGCTGTAGTTGACATTGGTAAGGCCACATTTAGAATTGCATAAAGTTCTGATCACCTTCTACAAGGAGGATGTTGTTAATCTTGAGGGGGTTCAAAAAAACTTATATGGGAAAGGAGAGCTTGAGTTATAGGGAGAGGCTGAATAGAGCGGGGATTCTTTTCCTGGAGCATTGCAGGCTGAGGGGTGACCTTGTAGAGGTTTATAAAATCATGGATAGGATGAATAGCCAAGGTCTTTCTCCTATGGTGGAGGAGTCCATATCTGGGGGGCATAGGTTTAAGTTAAGAGAAAAAAGATTTAAAAAAAAAACCTGAGGGGCAACGTTTTCATGCAGAGAGTGGTACGTGTAAGGAACAAGCTGCTAGAGAAGTGTTGGATGTGGGTACAATGACAATATTTAAAAGACATCTGGATGAGTAAATGATTAGGAAGGGTTTAGAGGGCTATGGGGCAAATGCTTGCAAATGGGACTAGGTCAGGTTGGGAAGTCTGGTCATGTAGGCGAGGTGGACCGAAGAGTCTGTTTGCATACTGTATGACTCTATGGTTCTACATGCTTATAGCTTACCTATTACAGCAAAAATGAGCGTGTTTGTGAAATGCCTGTATAAAGAAAGTTTCACAACATTCCTTCTCAACTTCAGCATTTTCATGGTTTGTGTCAAGCTGATGAAGATGTGTCATCAGTTAAGGAAATGGATGGAATTTAAAAAAATATACTGCTTTTGGAAAAAATAACAATAATCATTCAATGTTTGGAAAAAATAATTATTCTGCTTGAGGAAATGCATCCAAATTAAAAATCAGGATTAACAGTAACAGTATACTCACTGACTCAAATTCATTAGAAGTTTAATTTCATTGGCAATATCAAATTCAAGAAACCAAATGCACCAAATAAATCCATTAATTCCAAATATCTAATTCTAGAGTCACATTTTATACTGTATCAGACCATATGAATATTACTTCCGGAGGGATGCATTTCCTCCTGAAAACATAAAACACTCCATTTCCAAGCCCAGTAGCTACTTGTTAGTTAAGTTAACCAATTTGTGTGGCTGTGATTTGGAATCAATTAATTGATCCTTGTTCAGTTGTTTTTGTTTTTTTTAATCCTGTTATTTTCTTGAGTGCATCATTTACGATTAAGGTTTTAGAATTTTACAATTCTGAACTTTTGTAAAAATCTGAAAGGTTTGGTGCAATCAAATGCTACAAAGGTAAATTGATACAACCTGGTGTGTATAAAACACTAGATTGTGGTTTAGCTGTGATTGCAAATCACAACTATTGTTTTATACCCACCAGGTTGTATCAATTTAACATTTGTAGCATCTGATTGCACCAAACCTTTCAGATTTTTACAAAAGTTCAGAATTGTAAAATTCTAAAACCTTAAACGGGAATGACTGCACACAAGAAAATAACAGGATTAAAAAAAACAAAAACAACTGAACAAGGATCATTGTCCCAAACATTTACCTTATTTAATATGAAAGAATAAGTAAAATATACTCAAACCATGTGGGCACCCATTTGCCTGTTGGCTGAAGTCCTTTTGAAATGCTGCATTTTAAAAAATGCTTACACTCACTAATCATAAAAGCAGGAAATCGAGTTGGATTTATTATTAACCCTGATCAGACAGCCCTACATTGTCAGTAGCAAACTAAATAAAAAGAACCAGCAGCAATTAAAGGCTATAGGAATGAAGGGCTTCTAAATTCCTTATTTACATGGCTGCCATGCATTCATTCCAAGGTATCCGCTATTTACATAAACATAATTATTAAACTTCTTTGGCAGACAGTTAACACCCACAGTAGGTTAGAGATTGAGTACAGTTTATCAGTTACAAACTATACATCAAGAAGGATCAGGCTTAATAGGCAATGATCTTTCCTTGCTGAAAATGGAACAGAAATCTTTTTCCCGGAAGTTCCCATAACCAGAAAGGATATCCACCAGCAAAGGGCAGTGTCGAGAACAGCCAGAGGGATAAAAGCCAGAAGGGCCAAGTCGAAATTCTCCTAGAAGAAAAGGAAGGACAGGATAGTTAGATGAAAGCAAGGGAAAGAGGGAGCATGAGAAAAGAAAAGAATTTGGAAAACCCAGTACAGCACAACATGCATAGCAAACATGCCTTCAATGATTTGAAACACAAAACATTGTATTGAATAAAATCCACAATTAACTTCAAGATAATATTCACTTTTGGTTTCACTCCACTGGTAACTGGGTGGCCACAGCCAATTGGAACTGAATTAAAGCTGTCTGAACAGGTTTAACCAGGATATTCACAGCCAATGAACAGATAAATACCAACAGCCTGGTCTTGATGTGAAGTGGCATTCCATTATCCAATCCATGTCTACCATGCTGGGTAGCCATGCAGTCTTCTCTATGACACTTGTAACAATTTAGCTGAGTGAGTAACATGCCAGATTTGGCAATATTAATCATGGACTCATCTTCTAGTTACCATTCTGGAAGATACATCAGTTCAGCTTGGTTTGATTTATCTTAAATCCTCATTGATCAAACCAACATCAATCTCCTCCCCTCATTTCATACCCAGACTGATCAAGTCAGTCATTAGTTGACAAATTTATATCTTTTCTTAGAACTTTTCGGTCTTCCAATATGCTGATTTCTCCTCTGCAAAAAGCCCACTTTTATTCCCCTCCACAGCAAAGGTCCCAGCCTCACTCACTTTTACTCAACCCCCTTGACAGATCAGACCCTTTACTCACTTCTGACAGCCCAGATGTTTACTCAGTCCCCTTGACAACCAGGACCCTATACCCATACCTGTTGTCTGCAAAGCACATGCTTACAACTGAAAAGCGGACATTGCATCTTTTGACTCTTTTAGTCAGGAAATAAGTTGAGGGGGTAACATTTAAGTATAATGCAAAGGATATCCACCACAGTACACAGGAATCGATCAACGAGAGAATGATGTTCCCTACCAGAGCCAGAGTAGTTAGTGGAGTCTAAATCAAGAACAAAATAAAGTTGATTTTGAGCTACAAGAGGACATTGAGTGAAGTGCACCTTTCAACCAGGTGGAATGACAGACCTATTTCACAATTTGTCATTTTTATTTCATGTTCAGCAGAAAAGCTTCCAATGGACCTAAGTATGAAGTTATGTTGTTATCTGACACTGTATGAACATTGGATCATTAATAACAAGATCAACATGGGGAAAAAATAATTCAGGAGATGAAATCAGTCAGTATATTTTACTACACAATGAGATACCAAATGGTGAGATAATGGTGGTTCAGCAGTAAACAAGCACTCCCCTAGCAAACACAAGGGATAGGACTCAGAACTTCAACCTGAATTCCTCAGACTGTGAGACTTAACGTAAATCAATTCAGGATGGAAAACTAATTCTGAGTTAATATAATACAATAACCCTTATTAGATTTTTATAGTTAAAAAAAATGGAATGGTTTAAAAATGCTGTGTTGAGTCCTAGCACCAAACTGACTTCACCTATCCTGAAATAATTATTTTTAAATGCTACTTACTCCTGTGACTCGAAGAATCCCTTCAATTGCTGAGAAAATTAGATAGAGAACGCCAACACCAACTACTCTGTGCAGCATGGCTCCCAGACGTGGCCTGTGATGAAGAGAACATTTGTCTCAGGTCAAACAGTACCACATAATTACAGTAGCGCAAGACATCGCTCACCAATGTGCGTTCATTAAATAATGTCATTAGTGTTTCTACAGAGCAGAAGAAATTGCCATTATCGTAATGTCACTGGGTTCATAATCCAAAGGCCCAGGTTGAAACACTGTGGACATGGATTCAAATCTCACCGCAGCAGCCGCAATTTAAATTGAGAGAGGCTGGAGCAAGAAACTCTCAGCCATCACGACTACTACATCAGAAACAGTTGCATCATTGATTGTCATAAAAACTCATCTGGTTCACCAATGTCCTCCTACGAATAAAATCTGTCATCTTTACTTGGTCTGTCCAGCAGGTGATTTCAGACCCACAACAATGTGGCTGACTCTTAAATAGCACAACAAACCACTCAGTTCAAGGGTAGTTAAGGATAGATAACAAACTCTAGCCTCCAATGATATTCACATTCCATGAAAGAATAAGCTTAAAAAAACAACACAAAGTAAAACCATCTTTTTTCTGGATTTACCCATTTCTAGGACTTTAACAAACCTAGCCATAACTAGTGAGATCTTTTGCTTTAAATTCTGTGTCCTATGATCTTGCTCCACTAGGTACCTGACAAAGGAGCAGTGCTCCAAAAGCTTGTACTTCCAAATAAACCTATTGGACTATAACCTCGTGTTGTGTGATTTTTAACTTCTTTGATTAAGTTATACACCTCAACACCCTTTTGGTTTTGTCACTTTTTGCTGAATAACATTTCTGATAAAAATTTTCTAACTTTAAAAGAGATGAACAATTCTAAGCGAATATTGTTGTAGACACAGGAGTTGTCCTCTTCCAGACATCCTTAACAGGGCTCAGTGTTATTTCAAGTCAGATTCAAATTTAGAATAATCAACAGTCAGAGGAAACGGAGCAAATAAGGGCCAGGGAGAGGACAAATGAGGGGAATTCAGGATGCGGTCAAGATGGTGAGTGGGGTCAGGGGGAAGCAGGTCTGCTTAGTTGCCATAATAGGTAATTAGCATCTGAAGAACTGTCCCTTATCCACAGACAGCACTTTCAGGAGAGCTTTGCACAAGTGATGGTTAAATGATAATTCTCAGGAAAGCAAAACCTCAGAGGAGCTATTTAAGTAGCAAAACTGCTGTCCTACGCACATCTTAGTATCTGGGAGTGACAAGTACTTACTGTCATTTTCATTTATTTCCTTTCACTTAATCTACAATACATGTGTACTTGGATCAAAGTTTGGTTGCTGGTTGTTGACAGCATTGACATGAAATTTTGTTTATACTTACTTCACAATTCCATATCCAAGACTGACTATGATGACCAGAACACGAGCAAGAGAACGCTTCAGCGCAGAAAGTAATTCCGCAAAAATCACTGCTCCTTGCACTGGGTTAAATACAAATTGTGAAAATGATAGTTATACTGGTTTCAATAACTCAGTGACAGCACTATGATATCTTCAATATCACACCTTTAACTTACAGCAGAAATAGGCCAGTTAGTCCCACATGTTTGTCCTGCTGTAAGTGAGACCACAGATGATGTGAAATCTCATCCCAAAATCTTCAGTTTCACTGCTTTGTCGCTTGTAACAAGGCAGGAATCCAATCTCATTTCTTTTTCCCTTCAATTTGCCCAGAAAACTGAAATTAATCATCAAGAACTCAGAGCAACTGTAGACTATATGGCCTCTCAAGCCTGCTCTGCCATTCAAGTAATCATAACTAATCTTGGAAGCATCATGATCCTCAAGAAGGTTCACGCAGAACTTTGAAAGGATGTAGACAAGTTAGTGGAATGGGTAGACAAGTCAGATGCAGTTCAATGAAGAGAAATTTGAAGTTGTTTATTTTAGCAGGAAAAATACCAAGAGACAACATAAAATATAATACAATTCTAAGTGGGTTGCAGGAGTAGAGGGACTTCAATGCATTTGTGCAAAAATCATTGAAGGTTGGAGGAGAATTTAAAAGAACAATAAACAAAACTTCTGACCCATTATTAGTAGGGCATAGAGTGCTAGGGCAAAGAGTCAAACTTGTATAAAACATTGTTTGGTCCTAACTGTTGTGCCCAGTTCCAGGTATTACAGTTTTCACAAGAATGGGTTCAGGATGAGAAACGTTGAGTTAGATACACACGATTGATGAGTTGGGACTGCCTTCCTCAGATAAAAGAAAACTGAAAGATTTAACAGAGGTATTCAAAATCATAAGTTCATGGACAGAGTAGGAAGGGAGTAATTGTTACAACTATCAGAAGGATTTTTGATAACAAACTGTTTTCAGATGTGAGAGATTGTGATCTAGAACATGCTGTCTCTTGAGTGTGGTGAAAGCAGGTTCAATAATGAGGTTCCGGGAGAGAAATGGATTATTTTCAGGAAAGGAAGATATGAAAGTTAATGCAGACACAGCAAGCTGAATGGACTCCTTTACTGTAACAGTTCAATGACCCAACAAGCTCCATAAGCAGGGCTATTAAATAAAGGCGCATTTTAATTTGCGATTTGACACGCACAGGAATGATTGCTAGGCGAAAGTGAGGACTGCAGATGCTGGAGATCACAATCAAGATTAGAGTGTTGCTGGAAAAGCACAGCAGGTCAGACAGCTTCCAAGGAGCAGGAAAATCGACATTTTGGGCAAAAGCCCTTCATCAGCCCCACAGATGTTGCCAGAACTACTGAGTTTTCCCAGCAATTTCTGGTTTTCTTTCCCATTTCCACTGCTGATTGTTAACAGAGGCTCTGTTCAAATGAAATGGCTTTTGCTATTATTTTCTATCTTTGGTAATGATATAATGCTCGACACAGAATTGGATGGGAGCTGCACCTACTCCCCCAAAATGTACCACTTAGGCCTGTACACAAAATTTACTGGGCAGCATGGACAAGTTGAGCTGTCAGGCTTGTTTCCATGCTGTAAATCTCTCTGACCCAAGGGAAATAAGGTTGACCATGAGAACCTTTTTCCACGTATGGAGTCAGCTATTACGAGGGGACATAGCTTTAAATTAAGGGGTGGTAGGTATAGGATAGATGTTAGGGCTAGATTCTTTACTCAGCGAGTCGTGAGTTCATGGAATGCCCTGCCAGTCGCAGTGGTGGACTCTCCCTCTTTATGGGCATTTAAACAGGCATTGGATAGGCATATGGAGGATAGTGGGCTAGTGTAGGTTAGGTGGGCTTGGATCGGCGCAACATCGAGGGCCAAAGGCCCTGTACTGCGCTATATTTTTCTATGTTCTATGAAATGAGGAAAGAGTGAAAATCTTCTCGGTTATAAAAGAGTGCTGTACTAGTGATAAAACTTCTTGCCTCTATTATGGCAAACCCAGTTAGACATCTCCCTTGCCATGAGCAACTTTCAGAGAAGACTCATCAACTGAGCTAGAAAATATTCTGTTAACAGGTTAGCAAATTTCCCTACCTGATTGACCCTTGTATCGGATGCTCTGGAACTCTGCATAAAAGACAGCTTTCTCCAGCATTCCCAGAAAGATGACTGCTCCAATCCAAAATTGAATGCGTAGGAGGTCCCTCCAGTAGCACGCAGACCAGACCAGCCAGAGTGCCCCAAACAGCACGTACATAATGCACATCACCATGAAAAACTGGCATGGGGAGACAGTGCAATATCAATTTTCTGAACAATCTGCACCACCATCAGAATATATTTCATAGTTGTAAATTTATTCTGCTGCAGAAACCCTGACAAAAATATTAATATCAGCCCTGAAGTACAGTAACATAGAATATAGGAGGTTGGACTAGGCCATTTGGCTCTTTGAGTCTGCTCCACCCGTCAGTATGAGATCATGGCTGATCATTCAACTCAGTACCCTGTCCCGCTTTCTCCCCATATCCTTTGAACCTTTCAGCTCCAAGAAATATAATTGTCCACTTTTGAAAATTTTCAATGATTTGGCCTCAACTACTTTCGGTATCAGTTAATTCCACAGACTCACCACATCCTGGATGAAAAAATTTCTCATCTCAGTTCTAAAAGGCCTACCACATATCCTTAAGCTGGTTCTGGGCTCCTTCGTCAATGAGAACATCCTTCCTGCACCTAATCTGTCTAATCCTGCTAATATTTTATGGATTCCTATGAAATCTCTACCCTCCCTAATTCTTCTAAATTCAAGTAAATATAGTCTTAACATGTTCAGTCTCCCCCCATACATCCTGCCATCCCAGGAATCAGTCTGGTAAACCTCCTTTGTACTCCCTCCATAGCCAGATCATATATTTTAGTTAAAAAAGTCTAAACTACTCACTGTAGAACACTGCTTGTTTTCAACTACTTTGGTTCTTGTACCAACATGATCGTTCAGTCCCTCTCAGACTTTGCACCAGTTACAAATGTCATAACTCCACTTAAAAAAAATTAACCTGTCCTTGAAAATTATCTCTACATATTCAACACCCCCTTTCCTCTCCAAAGTCCTTGAATGTATCATCATGCGGATATTTCTCAGAACTTTGTTCCAATCTCTCCGATTAGGATTTACCCCCTATTATAATATAAAAACCTATTTTAATTCACTTGTTGGAAGTGGGCGTTGCTGGCTGGCCAGCATTTATTTTCCACCCCAGTGCCCTTAAGAAGTTGTGGTGAGTTGCCTCCTTGAGCCATTGCAATCCACACGCTGTAGGTTGACCCACAATGCCCTTAGGGAGGGAATTCTAGGATTTGACTCAATGGATGTGTAAGAAATGGAAATGTACTTCCAAGTCAGGATGTTGAGCGTCTAGGAGGAGAACATGCAGGTGGTGGTGTTCCCATGTATCTGCTGCCCTTGTTGTTCTGGATAGAAGTGCTCGTGCATTTGGAAGGTGCGTTATAGCAGTCCTTGGTGAATTTCTGCAATACATCTTGTAGATAGTAAACATTGCTACTACTGAGCAGTGATGGAGGGAGTGAATGCTTTGAGGATGTGGTGCCAATCAAGCAGGCTATTTTGTCCTGAATGGTGTCAAGCTTCTCAAGTGTTGTTGGAGTTGTACCCATCGGGGGGGGGGAGGGGCAGTATTCCATCACATTCCTGACTTGTGCCTTGTAGGTGATGGACTGGCTTTGGACTATCAGGAGGGGAGTTACTCACTGCACGCTCCCAGTCTATGTCCTGCCAATCTGTTTATGTGCAGAGTTCAATTGAGTTTCTGGTCAGTAATAACTCCAAGAATGTTGACAATGGGGATTCAATAATGGTAACTGAGTTAAATTCAAAGGGTGGCGGTTAGATTCTCAATGCTACTGACCACTTGTCAGCCCAAGCCTGAATATAGTACAGATCTTGGTGCATTTGAGCATGCGCAGCTTCAGTAACTGAGGATTTGCGAATGGTGCCGAACATTATGCAATCGTCGGTGAACATCCTCACTTCTGACCTTATGAAGGAAGGTTATTAATGGAGTAGCTGAAGATGGTTTAGCCTAGGACATTATCTTGAGGAACTCCTGCAGAGATGTCCTGGAGCCACTGACCTCGAACAATCAGAATCATCTTCAGGCCAGGTATGCTCAAACCAACCAAGAGTTTGTCCTCTGATGGCACATTCAGTTGAATGCAGCCTTGATGTCAAGAGCTGTCACTCTCACCTCTGAAATTCAGCTCTTTTGAACCAAGGCTGTAATGAGGTCAGGAGCAGAGTTGCCTGGCAGAACACAAACTGAACGTTACTAAGCAGGTGCTGCTTGATGCAACTGTTGATAACACGTTCCATCACTTTACTAATGATAGAGAGCAGACTGAAGGAGCGGTAATTGGCCAGGTTGGATTTGTCCTGCTGTGTGCGTACAGGACATATCAGACAATTTGACTGGACATACATGGACAAAATGAAATAAAAAGGAAGATGTATATTTATACAGGGCCATTTGTGACCACCAGAAGTGGTCAAATGCCGAATAGCCAATGAAGTAGAGCAGAAAATACTTGAAGGGAAAACACCAGGCATGTGCATAGAAATGCACAGAAATTAAACTTCTATTGAACTGACTGTGAAAAGAAATAACTCTCAAATATTTAATGGTATAACTTACCATCATTAGTGGCCAGTCTGCAGGTGAGATGAAATCATATTGCCCTTTCATTTCCACAACCACTGAAAGACATGAAAGGCACTGAGCATGAATAACATAGACCAGCCTCCTTCCAGTTTATCCTGATATTGTTCTACAGCTATCTTTCCAATCATTTATTTCAATTCATAATGTAATTTTGAAGAACAACAAAATCGAATCGAGGGTTAGATCTAGCACATCTATCCACAGATGTAGGCCTTCCATTGAAGGCTTTAATCTAGTTATCAATCCTCATTCCAGCTGTCAACCAACAAATGCCGACGTATGTCACATTTCCCCTCAAGTCATTGTGCATGATTGACTCTCACATTTCACTAGAAGCAGTTGTGTATTGTTAAATGCAACATGAGTTTCATTTAACTTTTCAGTGAGAACACCATTTTATCTCACTGGTTCCAGTTCCATTTACGCAGTATAACATGAGAGACAGTCACTACAGCTTCACTCAAAACTATTCACAACTATGTTTAAGTTAAGTTAAGCAGAACCTACTTGTGAGTGATAGGTGATCTTGCTCTGCTGGCACAGACTTGACCTTAGAGTTTTCCTCCATTTTCTTGGTCATGTGTCG
Source organism: Chiloscyllium plagiosum (assembly GCF_037043375.1). Lineage (NCBI taxonomy): Eukaryota > Metazoa > Chordata > Chondrichthyes > Orectolobiformes > Hemiscylliidae > Chiloscyllium > Chiloscyllium plagiosum. The sequence goes on along the minus strand of NW_028270146.1, from coordinate 98,843,914 downwards.
AGCTATTTTTGTAGTAGATTTTGTGCCTTGGCTGTTCTCTTCTTTCTTTGAATCTTTATGTGATGCCTGTATTTTAAGTATAAATAAATACGGCCCATCTTCCCAACTTGTGAACAAGCCAGTCCTCTGTTCAAGGAAATATAAGACATACAACAATGAAAAAGTTGTTAAACTTTCATACTCCTCCCACAAAACAAAAGGAGTTGCATTCTCCTTAGCTTTTGTATTACATGAAGTAACCTGCTGCATTCACCTTTTTATTAAAATGGTATCTTTTAACCAAAAAAAAAATCTTTTTTGCCTCTAGGAATTATTATGGCACAGGACTAGCAAGCCAGACCATATCTTACTTCCTAACACTGGATTCACAATGTGAAAGTAAAATATTCAACTATCCTCACGATTACCCAATTGCTCTTAACGAAACTTCATCAACAACAGTTAGAAGACACCAAGTTTATCAATCAAACAAAAATTAACAAATTATCAAACCTGTAATTATATCAGAGCAAAGCTAAACACAACATAATCTAATTGATGTCTATGATTTAAACCCAATCTTCTTTCATTGTAACTCAACTCATTCACATAGACAGTGTAGCAGCCTCCTGGCTCAATTGGCCAAGTGAAACTTTGAAATCACAAAACCCACACAGCGCAAACACAGTAGTCAGGTGCTAATCATATTAGCATAATGTAAAAGGCAACAGTTAACCTGCACAGACACTTCCAGTCAGTTTATCCACGAAATAAAGGGCAGCTCAGATAGAGAGACATTGGATCCTGCTACACAAAGAAAGTGACAGTAGCATGCCAGCTAAATGATTGACTCTAGTTTCAAGCTATTAAGTGCATCTCCCTGAATGGCCAGAACCACAGAAAGTTCGTCCAAGAGGTACAAAAACAACAGTTCACCTGAAAATCTCTCCTGGAACCATGTAAGACCTTCTGAGGAGGCCAGCATGGCATGAGACAGAGACTGAACGAAATAGTGCCTCATCCCAGTTCTAAATGACAAATCCTTATTATGAGAATTTGCTTCAGTATTATACACTCTCTAACAAGGGAAACATTTGCCCAGCATTTACAATTAATTTTATATGTATAAAGTAGATAATTTCTTATTGTTCCAAATTTCAGGGAATACAGGCTTAGGTTACTTCACCTTTCCTCCTGGATAGTCCTCTCATTTCAGGAAATCATCTAGTGAATCTTCATCACACTCCAAGGAAATATATACTTCCTTAAGTAGAGATTAAAACTATTCTCAATACAGGTAGTTCGCCTATAACGCCATGGTTGCGTTCCAGCAAAGCCTCGCTTAATGGCACATCTCTTAATAGAAATAACGAGGCCTATGGGAAAAGTGGAGTTCAGGGCCTGACCAGCAAAAAACATCACTCACGATTGCTCAAAAATCACCCAAAAGTCTAATGCAAAGTAGACAGCCTGAATGAAGGTTGAAAGTGTATTTATTAACAAAATAAAAGTAAATTTAACACAATACATTTAAAAAAATATAAGAAAGCTGCTGTCTGCATGCCACCTCTCACTGAAGGCTGCTCTGTTGGCAGCTGACATTGGCACAAAAGGAACGGCATGAAGACTGGCACTGATATCACACATGCGCGGAACAGAGAATAATGCAGACATCGGTGCATGTGCAGAAAGAAGCGCACAAACCGATCCCCGCTGGAATCGCAATATTGCCAATGGAGTCAAGTGTTCTTGAAAACACCTTAATCTAATTCTTCAGTGATGTTTTAGCCAAATTGTGCTGCCGAAATACGGGTTATCTCAGAATTATGTGTAATCCAGATGAGCCATCATGGCCCTAAATATTTGTAGTCACAATGATTTCACAAAATCAGATAAAATTGTACAATTCTGTTGCATTTACCTCAGGTGTAGAGTGTGGAGATGAAATTGCTTCAATTGTTGCATTATCTTTATTGTCATCTTGAATGTTTCTTGGATTCTGAAAACAGAGAGATAAACAAGTTGTTATTTTCCACAACTCCCCTTATCAATTTCCTCTTCTGGTCTTGAAAATCTTTTAAAAAAACTTGACACTGCTTTGCTTTAACTTACTTTACCTAGTCCACTCTTCGGTCCTCTCATTCT